>NC_056732.1:370075363-370197863 GCF_019279795.1 Protopterus annectens | reverse complement strand
AGAAATGAAGAGTCATCTTCAGGCTACATCTCCTAGAAATCGCATACGGTGCAATGTATTGTTTATTTTTCATATTTCAGTCATTCTGTCTTTGTTTATGGACTCTAACAAAATAATATATATGTTGACAACAGCCTGAAACTAAAATGTAAGTGTCAACATGACATGTTTATAACTATGGCAATAATGACTCATTCAGTGGTGATACCTTAATTGGCCTCCCTGCAAAAAACTAACATTTATTTTTCATGCTTTATTCTAGTTTATATGCCAGAAGCTGCAGGATAAATACTACTACTGCTGTACACTTACCCATCTTCCTTCTCACATTGCCTCTTACTTTTCATAAGCTACATTTTAACTGTAGTAAGTTAATCATATTTTGATTTAAAATAAACAACAACAAAACACTCCATATTACCTCTCTGATGTATTTTGCAGAGGTGAATCTAGGTTATCCACTAGAAACTTTCTGCCTACAATGCTGCTACTGCAGTGTTTTCTTTCTTGGTGTGTGTGTGTGTGTGTGTGTGTGTGTGTGTGTGTGTGTGTGTGTGTGTGTGTGTGTGTGTGTGTGGGTGTGTGTGGGTGTGTGTGTGTGTGTGTGTGTGCACACATGTGCGTTCACACAAACACTCATATATATGTATGTGTATTTTTAAAGCTCGCGTGTTGTACTCACTTCACATTTACTCTCATATCTAACAGTCATAACAGTAGCCTCACTGCCACAGGTCAGATCTTTATCTCCATTATCTAGGTTTAATTTCTCCAAGCCATTTGCAATTCTAATACCATAACTGGAATGGACACCATTCTTAAGTCAGAGTACAATTAAAGTTCATGAAATTAATATTATTTAGTCTTTTATGTTAGCTAAAAGTGATGTTCTCAGCACCCACAATGTTCACAGTAATGACTCCTTATGTAAGTCATAAGGAGTTAAGCGCATTGGTAGCATATCTAAATATGACTGTAAACTTGTTCTTATTAGACCCGTTGCTCCTACTCCTATTGGAAATGTCTCAGTATCATTGTTCAACATTTCACTCATTTCTGTATAGAAATGCTGGTATTTTATGACTTTGTGTCTCTTTGTACACAAGACACTGTAGTCAGTGGGTGTAGCAATTTCAATAATCAATGGTACTTTTTTCTTTTTTCATGGACTACTATGTTTTGTTTTCTCACATCTACTTTTTTAAACTGTTGGTAATATGTAATCCTATGTGATATAAAGTTCTTCATTTTCTGTAATGCTTTGTGGTTCATAGGTTCATATGTGTGTATAGTTACCTATTGACCACTAGAGCCCTTATAAGCCTAGCCATGCAACCCAAATGTGACCCACAAATTTGATTTATATAGGGGGAAATTCACTGATTGCCTCTTCCCTTCAGAGACATAGGCTACAGACCATGGGTGAATTTATGATTACCCATCCATTGGTCCAAGTTGCTCTTAAATAGGGTTTGGGAGAATCTCTGCTTCACATGCATGAGCAGTCCATTCCAGAGAATGGGAATATTCTAAGAAACATATTTGTCTCTCCAACATGTCCTAGTTCTGTCACAAGCAAAATCTAGGTATTTTGATTTAGTAGTTCTGATGCTGTTTGTTTTGTGGATCTGCAAAAGATTCATCAAAACAGAGTCCAGGGATGCCTTGTATTCCAGGCAAAAATTACCTTTTAGAAGTCTGTATGATACTAAGAAAAAAGAACAGGGCTCTGAGGTGTTCAGCGTAGGCCATTGTGTTTATTCCCTGTATTCCTTTTGAAAGGAACCTTTGCAGGAATTCCAGTTGCTGCATGTGTCTACTCACATACATATCAAAGTGGGCATTGTAATCTATCATGGGTCTGATGAGGGCTGAGTACAGTGGTACGATGAGCCCTCTGGACCTAGATACCATGCTCTTACCTATAAGTTAAGCATTATAGAAGGATTTTCTTACTACCGTGGATACATGTTGGTCAAAGGCAAGGTTACTATCTATATAAGTTCCCAGACTAGTGAATTGACTTTTAGACATAATTGCCCAGGATGGCTGATTTCCTAAAACACACTATACTGCATTTCTTGGCACTGAGTTTTAAGCCACGGTTTTGGCACCAAGTAATTTCTGTGTTAGACCTTCCTGAAGGGTGTTCTTGTCTTGGAGGGATTCAGTGACTCTCCCAGTTTGCAATCATCTGTGAACTTGATCAGCCAGATGCCTCTGACATTGTCTTTGACCTTTGAGAATTAGATGCTAAAGAGGAGTGGGCTCAGCAGAGAGCCTGAGGGACTCCACTGGTGACCGGCCTCTTTGTGGAGATGATTTCAATAATCCTAACAGCTTGAGTACTATCCATGAACCAGCTAGCTATACATCATGTTATAAATAGTTTTATGACTCGTTCTGTAAGTTTGCCGACAGTGCCAAAGTGGAGAATTGTATCAAATGCTTTAGCCAGATCTAGATATGCAGCATACACCACTTTCCACTTATCCATTGCCTTAGTGACTTTTTCAAAGAATTCCAGCAGGTTCATTAAGCTTGACCTTTCTTTGACAGAGCCAACTGGGATGGCTCAGGTGTCTGGAGGCCTCCTATGTCCTTGTTGATAATTTCCATGATAACTCTTTCCATGGGTTGGTAAATAAGACTGTTCAAACTAATGAGTCTGTAGTTTACAGGATCTGCTGAAGGTTCTTCCTTATGAATGGAGGGGTTACCATCACAGTCCTCCATTTCTGTGGCACAAAGCTTGTTTTAGGACTACAGTTAAATAGTGACCCCAAGGGCCCTGATAAGTAGTGTGTTTCATTGTTTAGGAATCTTCCTGGGATGTTATCATGGCCCATTGAGACTGTCTTCTTGACTTTACTGAGTGCAGCCAGTACATGTTCCCTATTTACAGTTGGGGTTATGTTTGAGTGTATTTCTTGGGGGATGGTTGGGGATGAGAAGGGGTAAAGCTGGAAGTGAATTTGTCTACTACCAGATTCATTATTAGATTGCCAGGCATGGGCAGTGTGGCACCATTAACCATCAGTTCAGTACATTGCTGTCTGCTGCCCTTGAGGTTTCTAACATAGCTGAAAAGGCCTTATGATAATATTTCACATGGGGGGCCATGTTAACCAAAAAGATGGCTTTGTCTGCCATGATTTGCCCTCTTATTTGCCTGTTTAATTCGATGAGAGAATTTTTATGTTTATGGGAATTATCCTTCTTGCTTTTTGGCATAATCTTTTGCCTTTTGTTGTTTATCCTGCTTCATTTGGGATGCTACTAGGATGGTTTGTTTCTAGAGCTAGTCCTGGGCTTACTTCTGGTATGTACAGCAGCCTCTATGCAGTAATTAACATAGTTGTATAGAGTTTCTCTGTGAAAATCGGAGCAGGCTACTGTGTTCTTCAAGGTTTGGAAGGGCACTAAATTTTAACAAACCATCACTTAATAAAAGGTAGTTTGCCTTAGAATAGTCCCTAACTCTTACTAGTTTTACTGGGGTTATGGAGTTGATTTTGATGTTGAAGGACACAGCTTTATGGTTGAACTTTTCCAATGAGGATGTGACATTGGGGGCACAATACCCAGTATGTTGGTGTCTCTAGTGGGCATATACATTATTTGGTCAAGGGTGTTTGTAGTGATGAAGTCCAGGAATCTCTACACCTGTAGATTAGAGGCCATGCAGGATTTCCAGTCTATAGAGTGGTAATTAAAATCACTCATGAGTAGATTGTTGGTTAGATGGTAAGTGTCTCCAGTAGGTCCAAGTATGCATTATTAGCTTCTTGGGGCATGTGTGGTGAACTGTAGCTGGCTAAGATATGGTGCATGATTTTGACTATGGTGATCTGCATGTGGAGGAACTCCAGCAGATCATCCTGTTTGACCATGCTAGAGGTATGCTTGTTACTGGTGTATACCAAGACACCACCACCTTTAGTCCTTGTCTGTACAATAATTGGTCTAAAAGTGTGGAAGGCAATGAAACCTTGCACTTTCAGGGTACTCTCTGCCACTCTTAACCATGGCTCATAACTGCACAGATGTCTATATTCTTGAGTGTGACGAGGGCTTGGAGGGACTGCAGTTTTTTTTTTTTTTTTTACACTTCTGGCATTGAGTAGTAACACCTTGAGGTTCTGTTTAGTTGATTTTGCTACACTAGCAGGTTTGTCAATTTGGTATTGCCTAAAAAAGATACTATGATGGTTGATAAAGTTTTAGCCAGCATTTAAAAGCCTGTAGGGGACAGGTCCAGACCATCTTTGGCAAAGCAATATTGTTTGTTAACCATGTTCTCCCAAGCTGAAAATATTGGATCTACTTAGAAAGACCCAGAAAGACACCCAATTGTTAGAACCAATCATCTTTTGTTCATATTGTGACATCAGCCTCAATGATGGTAGTATGGTTATTGTGACATTGGTTATTGTGACATCATCCTCAATGATGGTAGTATGGTTATTGTGACATCATCCTCAATGATGGTAGTATGGTTATTATGACATCATCCTCAGTGATGGTAGTATGCTGCTCAATGCTAGGCTCAAACCAGTCTGAGTTACACAGTCTGAGAGCTCCATGATACCTCTCTTCATATAGTCCAGAGAGGTACTTCTCAGGTCATTTACACCTACATGGACTATGATGGAATCATACTGACACCGGTGGTGTAACGACTTCAGTGTGTGCATGAGCAGATTGGTCCCAGATAAGCAACTAACCATTATCTTCTCCTTGTTCAGCCTGGTTAGAGCTGCATAAGTATGTCTTATAATGGAGTCTGCTATGATGAGAGTCCTGAGATGTGTGTTTGCCTGCATTAGGGGCTTAGTGTTTGGGACTCCACTGAGTGAGATGGTATGTATAGTGTAAAGTGTTGATTTTTCCTGAGTTTCTTTTGGCTTACTGATGCAAAACTTTGCCAACGAGAGATCTGGGCAATCCTTGTTTAGGAAGATTGCTTTTAAGTGCATTGGTATACATTAATCTTTGTGTGTGTCATATACTATGTGAGATGAGTGCTGTATGCATGGTTTCGACAGCCTGACGTGAGCTTGTATGCAAGTGTTTAGCCTCCATTGTCAATGTGTGAGTATACCTCTCACATACTGTATCTGTTTCTTTAAGGGTTAAGTGATCGTTGGTAAACTTGAGACAATTGCTATATTGTCTCAAGATGCCCATATCCACTAAGCTGGCTACAGAGAAGTTAGGAAATTGCATATCCATGCTGTCCAATCCTTAAGTGTGCTACAAGGGGGAGTATATTGGAGTTAGAAAGCTAATAAGGGTGCTTTGTTGGTGCAGACTAATAAGGGTGCGTTACTGGGGCAGATTATGCCAAACAGTACTAGATTCTACTAACTTTAATGCTTACACAGTACTGAATTCTAATAAATCTATAGATACTGACACTTGATGCCAAACTAGCTGCTCTAAGCTTGTTGGTGTGCAAGGTATTTGCTCTTTATTTATTGATTTACAGGGTGCAGTTTTATGGACCATTCTATATGGAAAACTTGCTTTCTATGTGTTTGCTACTGTATAGAACATGTTAGTTAATGTTGTGTGATGACCAGCTGTGTGTAAACGAGCCGATTTTAAAGCAGCACAGAAAAAAAAAAAAAAAAACAGAAAACTAACTAATTAGTCCTTTAGTCCTCTGGCTATTAAAATGACTACACTAAGAACCCTTTTGGGTGTTTCCCAACTCAGATACAGCAGATGGACACTTCCTGCCATAAGATAAATGAACAAGTCAAAAAGCAGCAAAAAACAACCAGGAAGCAGGAGTGCGAATAAACCAAAAAACCTCACTCTGTAATTCTAGTAAACATTCAGCAAGTGCAACAATGCAAGAAAAATCACGTTGCAGTTTGACCAAAGCTCAAAAAGAGTTCTCGCCAGAAAATAACGAATTGTTAGCAAAAAATCTTTATTCCACAAAAACGAACCAGACTCCAAACACAAGCGCTTTCGCCCGTTTGTAACGGGCTTTTTCAAGTGTCAGACAGTATTGCCTGATGCTAGGTATACCCAAACACACTGCTGGCCACCTGCTATTGTTACTATGATGTTAGAAAAGCATTATGCATAATGTGGATATTATCCTGTATTGGAACACATGCCTTACTTAGGCAACAACATACATTACATTGTGTCATGCCCTCAGTGCTAAGGAGGCATCTCACCACACCTGGTATGGAATGACAAGCTATATAAATCACAGAATTAGTCTTCAATATAACCTTTCTAAAGGAAATTCAGAATAAACTCTTGTAAGAGAAAACAACATCTTCACATGAGCATAACATTTGTGGATAACAACACCATTAACAATATGCACACTGACTGTAAACAGAGACATCAGAATTTGAGCTATATAGCTAACTTCAGATGCTAATGAAAGTTTGCTGAAACACAAGCACAAGTAGAAATTTATTTTATAACTATGGCACTGCACATGCCAATGGATAACATCATCATTGTGTATTACCTTGATGTTTCTGCAAAAAGTGGTCACACAGTACAAGCATACTGAATAGATATACCTCAAATATGTATTTACAGCCTGTTCTGCATAGTACAAGGAAGAAACACACTCACAGAAGGCAATTCCTCTGTTTCAACTTCTTTCAACAAGTGTATTATATGCACACACCACAGGAGAAGTCTGAGTGCACGTGAGCCACACTGCATCATTGGAGAGATGACATCAACTGTGACATGCGAAGGAGATGTGTGTGCAAAATTGACTTCTACATCTATGTGGGATTCTAAACATTGCCAATACTAAGAGGTGTAAGACACTCCTGCATCCATTTATACACACACACACACACACACACACACACACACACACACACACACACACACACACACACACACACACACACACACACGAGTCTCAGTACTATATCTGAACTCCCTATCTACTAATACAATCTACATGCAAGTGTATTATAGCTATTTGCCACATGAGAGGTCTGACTTTAGTGGTGTGAGAGTGCATTATTGAAATAACCTCATCAGAGGTTTGTAGACAGTATGTGTTTGTGGACAGAGTGAAAAGGGGATATGGGATTAATCTGGCCATGTTATTGTTTCTCACGAGTCAGAGTCAAATGAGCACAACTGTTGAATTAATCCTCAAGTGATGCTAGGGACCCACCATCAGGCACACAAGCTGACTATTGTGAGATTAGAACCCCTTACCTCCCTAGTTGTACAATTTAAAGGACACGGTATTTAACACAAGTGCCATTGCAGAAGTCTGGCTTCTACAGTGTAAGAGCATTTTATAGATGATGGCATCAGTGCTGTGTTGCAGAGAAGATGATGTTGGGAGAAGGGTCTGACATTGATGTGGACTCACCATGCAGTGTGAAAGCTTCTCCAGGCTAGGCTACTATATCAGTGAGGTCAGCAGTATGTAAGGTCATATCTGCAAAACTGTGCACAACTCACACACACACACACACACACACACACACACACACACACACACACACACACGCACGCATACACACACACACACACACACACACACACACACACACACACACACACACACACACACATCGATTGCTGTGAGATTAGAACTCTCTGTCTATCTAGTTACACAATTTAGAGGACACCACCACACAAGTCTTACTTCTACAGTGTGACAATGCAGTGCAGATAGTATTATAAGATCATAGGATCATAGGCGATAACTAGGCTATCAACCTGGAAGTCATTTTAAGCCTAGTTGTTTCAACCCAATATAATACCTTAGAAGTACAAGTCAATACCCAAGACTGCATTTATTGATAGCTACCCATTTTGGGGAGGGTTGTGGGTGCTATCCCTAGTAAGAATTTATGGCACCCCATCTAGTCATCCAGGCGTCGCTTGAACAGTGTCATAGAGGTGCTCTGTTTCAGATGAATTAGTAGCCCGTTCCAAAGACATGCAGTCGCTGGGAGATAAATCTGCCCCTCTGGCATGTCTTAGTTAAGTCACAGGCCAGATTTAAGTCCATGGAACAAATAGCCCTAGACCCATTTGATTTACGGCTGATGAGATACATACAGGAGGGAGGATTGTACTCAATTAGTGACTATTTCTGTGGTGTATGCAGGTAATACACAGCTCAGTAGTAAGATTGGTAGGATGGGATAGATTCTTGGAAAAGGAGGTTGTGGCTTCTGAGCCATTTTTTCCAGTATGTTATATTGATGAAATGCATGCTCTGCAAATATCTGTATGTACTGTCCTTGCTAGGTGTCATCTAAACTCAGTATGTCAATGACATTCATATCTCATGTAATCCCCTCTGTTACAATCTTAATTTGTGTGACTGCCACATCCTATAATATCTGTTTTGCTTTTATTTACCTATATTTGCTCAGAAAGTGCGACCATCATTAATTATTATGACATATGTATTGCTCAACTGTATTCTTACATACCTGTCTTTGTGACATAAACCAGTTTAAATCAATTATCTTAGAACAATTTTAACATTGGGAGATTGCCTTAATGCTTAAGGTGGAAACAAAAGACACAGGGTTTGATTCTCACCAAGGGAAATTGGCTAGACATAAAATGTCCCACTAGAGCAATTAGCCTAGTACTAGCCTAACCCACAGAAGTTCCTCACTAAAAAAATACATGGTGTAAGTAATATGTCCTATGCAGACTGCCTCAAGGCCCTGTCCCTGTATTCTGTCTCCTACAGGCATTTGAGGGGAGATCTATGCCTGGCATACAGTGCATTGTCAGACCCTACTCTGATGGGTCTTGCATTGCTTTGTAAACCAGGCATAAGTCTCCCCTAAAAAGTCTATATGATACACAGTATAGTGACAGGGATTTTAGTCAGTCTGTGTAAGGCACATGCAGGAGGTCCTTGATCTTCTTTGCTAGAAACCTCTGTGGTCTAATTGCTGTAGGTGCTTAGTACTGTACATACTAAATGGGGCGTTATACTCAATTATGGGCCAGATAAGTGCTGAGTATAGGGAGGTTATAACCTCATTTGCTCTCAAGTTGATGCCTTTACTAATCAAGTGAGCTATGTGGAAAGGTTTCCCTACAATGGTAGACACATAGTGGTAGAAGTTAAGGTCGCAGTCAACCTGTGATCCCAGGTCCCTTACCACTACATGGGTACTTAGGGTATAGTTATTGATTTGATAGTGTGGAGGGACATTGTTTGTGCTGAAAGGAATGATGATGCATTTCGTGGTATTCAGTTTGAGACCATGACTAATACACCAGTCAATCTGTGTGATACTCTCTTGGAATATACTGAAATTATTTGGGGATTCAATGATTGCACCTAGTTTGCATTCATCTGCAAACTTGGTCAGCCACAACCCTTTAGTTTTGACCTGAACTTCTGAGAAGTATATACCAAACAGTAGGGTGCTCAGCAATGACTCCTGAGGCACCCTACTTGTAACGGGTCACTAGTTAATGTGTATCCACCCACTTTGACAGTGTGTGCCTGGTTTGTCAGCCATTTGACAACCCATCTTACAATGAAAGGGCTTACATTTAGTTTGATAAGTTTATTGATAATGCCTGAATCTGGGATTGTGTTGAAGGCCTTTGCCAAGTCAAGGTATGCTGTGTGCACAGATTTGCTGTCGTCAATGACCTTGGTCACACTTTCAAAGAAATCCGCCAGATTTAACAGGCAGTATCTGCCATTCACAAAGCCAAATTTGGTAGGATCCAGGGTTTGGAGGTCACCTATGTCTTTATTTATGAGGTCCATAATGATACGGTCTATGGCTTTAGAGATCAGGCTGGTCAGGCTTATGGGTCTGTAGTTCCCTGGATCTGTTGCTAAGCCATCTTTGTGGAGGGGAATAACTGTAGCTGTTCTCCATTCTGCAGGAACAAAGCCCATGGTAAGGCTGTGATTGAAAAGTGTACTTAGTGGTGATGCTAATTCATGTTTTAGCCTTTAAGACAATGGCCTGGGATGTCATCTATTCCTACACAGGCCATTTTCTTTGCCTTAGACAGGAATTTGAGGACCTTCTCTTCAGATATGTAAGGTTGGGGGAGTTTAGGGGAGGGTTTGTTATAGGTTAGAAGGGGATAAGGGAGTTAAATTGTCACCAAACCTATCTGCTAGCAGGTTCGCTATCTCTGTGGAGTCAGTGTGTGTGATACCATTGACAACCAGTTCTGCACATGCTTGGGTCCTACCCTTTAGGTTATGTACATAGCTGTAAAAGGCCTTATGGTTATCCTTGGCAGGACGTGTTAGGTTTCTCTCAAAGGAGCTCTTGGAGGATTTGACAAGTTGTCTTATTTGCCTGTTAAGGCTGAGGAGGCAGGCAGCTGTCCATGACTTTCTCCTTGTCCAACCTGGTGAGAGGGACATACATGTGTCTCACTAGTGAGTCTCCAATACAAGCAAACTTGGTTTTTGAGTGTTACACCTTACAGGCTTGGTGGGTGAGACACTGGTGTTGCTATGTGTCATAGGCTCTGTGGAGACTGTGTTAGCTGTGGCTAAGTGAGATCACTGGTGTTTTGATAAGTTTTTCGAGACAACCTCCTCATATGTGGATTTACGTGTTTGATGTGTACTATGTGTATGAGTAGTGGTATGTGTCTGAGTATTGGTACTATGTGAATATGTAGTGGTGAGTGAGGTGCAAGCTTCTCCGTGTTACTGTTTTGAGTGAGAGAGAGCACGGATTCTAGGTTCTTGGTGTAAATACATCTCTCACACTCTGTACTAGACTGTGTTATTAGTAGAGGGTTGTCTGTGTACATGAGGCTACACTGCCTCAAGAAATCCAAGTCAACAAGGTTGGTAGGAGAAACAAGGATAGTCTAACCATCTGTAATCCTAGGTTGAAGACTGTTGTCACTAGGGGTGGCTTTTCAGAAACGATCATGGAGGAGCTTGGTGAATGGATATTTCTGCCTGGGTTTTAAGGGAAAATTTGTTGAATTTAACTGTCTGGCTTTGGTGTAAATTTGCGCAGTACTGTGCCATGAGAAAACAAGCAGAAACCTGCTTAGATGCAGAGCCTAAATACCAAAAGCTAAAACCTGAAAAAACTCTTAACAAATTTCAAAAGGATCAATGAGGATGCTTATTCCAAGCCCTAGACTGGCCTCCCTTTACCAGTCAGGTGCCAATCAAACACAATTCTCTCAAAAAAGTGCAGATAGGCCCCTTCCCATCCAAGATGGCCTGGGAAACATGTTCAGAACAAGCAAGCCACTACAAACAGTTCCAGAAGCAGCACGCCTTGATCCAGAGTATGCTACAGCTACTAGCTACCCTAGTTTCAGCGGAAAACACTAGATAATATTTAACACAGCAAAAAATAGCAGTGAGACACTGAAAAAGCATTTAAAACAGTAGAAAATTAGCCAGGAGGCTCTAAAAATGATTTAAACAGTTAACAGATCAGTTAATTATGTAGTGCTTTGTGGGAAAACCAGAGCAGGTAGAACAGATAGCTTTAAAACAGTGAAAAAATACTGCTGAATACTTAAGCAGTGGAAACAACAAAAAAAACTTGCTAAACAGTGAAAATAGCAATAAAATTCGATTTTACAGGCACAGTGTAGTAGGCAATTGCAGTATAACAGTGTAGTTTAGTACACAGTAAATAAATGCATGAAAAAAGTAGGTGGCAGGCAATAAAAATTGCAGTAAATAGTATAAATAAGCAAAAAAAAAGTGACTTTTTTGGAAGCTCAGAAGCCTTTAGTCATCTGGTATCTCAGTTCAGAGTTATGGCTGATAGCCCACATCAGTTCACCTCAGTACAAACAAGTAGAAACCTGCTCAGATGCAAGGCCTAAATACCAGAAACTAAAACTTGAAAAAAAATTCTAAAAAATTTCAAAAGGACTGATGAGGATGTTTATTCCAAGCCCTTGGTTTTTCATTCTCTGTCAGAGATGAAATTGTGATGTTGAAAGTTTGTGCAAAGCCATATTTGTTGATATGGAGAATTAAGTGCAATCTTATATTACCAATAATAAATATATACACACTGACTTAGGTTAGCTATGCTGTCATTGATGTATATTGCAGAACTGAGACTGACATATGCCTATATTGTTCGCATGAGGCACACACACACACACACACACACACACACACACACACACACACACACACACACACACACACACACACACACACACACACACACTTGTGAAATACAGGATTGACAATGAAGCAGTCATGGATCATCAGGTTATGATGAGGGTATAGAAACCTTAATAAATGCTGCTCATATTAGTAACAGTATCTGCTCATGACCAGGCAATGTGCACTGTCAATACAAAACAATTCTTAATGTTCCAAAGTAGCAGGGATAAGTAATAATGAAGAATGTGTGTTAAGGGTCTATGTGGTTGTATATAATTTGCAAGTGTCAGTGCTGCAGTGCAGACCTACTTGTCCAGAATGAAAAGGTCAGTTAAGTACATATTTCACTGCATTTCACATGAGTAGATTGAGAAATTTCCATGTAATGAAGTAATACAATCCAACATTAATAGTTATTTTTCTTCAAAGTCTTTATCTGAAGTGCAATACTGAGACATGTATTTGCGCAGACGATGGCAACGTGTTAGCGCACGCGTGATTATACTTTGATGCGTTGAACTTGAACTGTGAAGCAGCAGTGTTCAGTGGTGCTCAGTGGTGCTTCCAGCCAAACCTTTGGGCAAATAAGAAGAGGAAAAATGTTGGGACTCTGATTACATGTAGAACAGACCTGTTTTTTCTTAACATGTTGCATATAAAAGCTTTGCATGTTATAGTATACTTTTCACATGTTAGGGCCGAAGATTAATTCAAAAATGAATTATTGTGCTTGCCTTCCCTGTTTGATTGACATTAGGTGACATTTAAACAGGGTTCACTGGTGAAGGAAAAAAGTGAAAACTTTCATTGGGTTAGCCTTCTGTAGCGCAAACAGGTTTAGCAGTGAGGCATGGCCGTCAGCACCCTGGACAGCACTGAGTGGAAAAAATCCACCTGTCACCTAACTTTGTGAAACAAGGTCTGAGGTCAGTGAGCTAAATAAAAAAGCAGACTTGAAGCAGGATTCAAGTCCTGTATGCATATATTTTACAAATGGTGTCAAAATGCAATTATTATAATTAATTTTGATAATGACTGTAAGACTACAGAGGAATGACTATCCTAAATCTGTTGATTGCCAAAATTGTGTCAGTAATGCCTACTTAAATAATCTTTTATACCTACTACATATCAGACATGCTTCAAGGGAAATCATAAGTTAATTGGATGTACAATTTGTTAAACATGACAAGAATGGTATGTATTTTGAAATAATTATTATGACCCAGCACATATCCTAACTATGTGTGTAGGGCAGGATGCCTTGTGAAGTGTGGCCATTATTCTTTCTCAAAGTAAGGACAGTAGCCAAATGATGTAAGATGGACATTTCATACATCAGCCTACTAAATGTGTTAACTTATAATCTGATAAGACAGAGGAGATGATGAGGGATACGGAGGTAGAGAGACGCATAACAGATTGTGTTATGATACATGTATGAACACCTGTATGGTGTGCTTGCATTACTTGTTTCTTCATTCAGAATGTGTCCTACTCCATACGATTAAGTAATTGATATAGGTATACAGAAGGTGCTGGAGTGACAGTAACCAATACATTCAATACATCTGGCTGAAGAAGGTGTAGGAAATTAGAAACATGATGGTGACATGAGGATGGGGTTTTGTGGATAACAGATCTTGCACACACTTACACAAGTAATATTAATATGGGGAAAACTTCCATTAATATATGACGTATGTCATGGTCCAAATGTTTGACAGGTAGAAATAAAACTTAACAGATGCATTTCTTGTCTTAGCTCATCACAGAGGAGCTCATGCTGTACTTTCAATAACATATTGTAAGAGACACTCACATGTTTAATAACATCATTATGGAGCCAGCAGTTACATGTTACGTGATTAACATGATATCCAACAGTGTGATACATATGGAATATTAAGTGTACCACAGTTTATTACACTGACTCTGTTTAGCTATAGCACAGTGGACATATTGTTATTTTCACTACACTAACAGACAATGCAACTGACATTTTGCAATAACGCTTGAAATGCCATTTAACATCATATACTGCACTATCTCTTTGCCAGATCTCATGCAAATACTGAGGACTACAACTTATAAAACAGAAGGGTGTTAGACAGATGCACAGGCAACACATTCACAGGAAAGGAACTTATACAAATAGGTACTATGAGTTTCACCTAATGCTGGATTTAAACCATTGTCATGATGGAAAATTACATTTATAGACGTGATCATTATCTCAACCCCACACAAAGTAAATCCTACTGCACACATCTCAAAATCTCATCATTGAAGGGACAGAGATAACCTAGTCAGCCAATGGAACATGTCGGTATAAGCCTTCAGCAAAGTAATGACAGCATGACAATGTCATAAGATGAAAGTGACATCCGCCAACATAATGAATAGTCAACAGTACAAAGGGGTGAGAGAGAAGGGGCGACGATAGCGATAGACAGACAGACACATATCAAAGGCTGGTGTTATGGAATATTAATGCACATCTGTATGGTGTGTCTTCAGTATTCATCTGTCTTGCTCTGTATCAACTGATGGCTCTGTGGATCAAGAAGCTGTAGGAGAACTTCCTGTATGATGAGCATCAGACAGGAGGTGGATGAACCGTGCTCCCTGGATGGGAAAACAGAAATGGTGGTTAAAAAATGTGTTGATGCCCCAAAAAGTCAACAGAAGTGTTAGATGTTGAACAGAAGGGATAAAACCAACAAAAAGTGAAGAAATCAAACAAGCAACATTTGAAAAATGGCTCCTCCAGTTATGCAACAGTGAGAAGCCACCCCCCCTCCCTCAAGGTGAGAAGGCCCTGTTTGCAGAAATGCACTAGCATACTAGCAGATGAAATCAAGATAGAAAGGGCCCACTGGGTGTACATGCTAGCAGGAGAGAAAAGACAATTTCCATGCTCCATAGTGGTCAAACTGCAAACATACCAGCTAAAAGAGCAGTCAATAGCAGCACTGTGAAAAAAGGACAGAATCATAAGAATTAGCGCAAAAAGAATTAGTGTCAATCAAGACTTCTTAGCGAATACCAGAATGAAGAAGGTCACGTTTATACTATATTTCAAACTGTGTAGAGGTTTGGGGATACATTTTAGATTCATATATCCAGCAGCATTTAGACTATTTTCTTTACTTTCAGGACCCATAACGTTTGTGCAACCAGATTGAGTGGAGGAGGTGCTACAGTGGTTCAAGCAGTCTACCTCACCTGCTCCAACCGGTGAAACAATGCAAACCCAGGGAATACAAGTTAAAACAAAGATTAAGAGTATGACAAAATGCCGGCTGATAAAAACCCTTCCTGTTTTTTCAACAAAAATGTCTAGATAGGAAAAGAGAGATGGAAAAGTTCATGAAAAGGGTAACAGACACTCAAGACATTAATGAAGAAGAATGGGAAGGAACAATTGAAGAGCAGTGGGAAGCTTGACTTGCAGAGAGGTTACCCAAATATTGGCCAGTACACAGTTGACAAAAGACTGGTATCTGCAAATAGGAAGAGGTACAGAAAAGTATCATTAGGAGGAATTAATGGAAAACAGCTCAACTAGAATGGTTGGGGGATGGTTCAGAAAGTCAGATTTTCTGTAACAAACAGAAAAACATAATGAACATTATTGCAGAGTTATCAATTCATTTGAATGGATATAGAGATTATAATTAACATTCATGCTGATCTGTAAAAGAAAAGGTATGTAAAATTAAAAATAATTGACAATATGTACAGTAACAGCAAATCAAAAGATCCTCCGGAATAAATGGTGCCAATTAACCAAAGAATAAAGTAGCTAAGTATAAAACAGCACCAAAATACGACTGTGAACCATAAAAAAACTCAGGTTTAATAACAATGTAACAAGATAAGCGCTTTCACACAATAAATGTGCTTCTTCAGACAAGAAATCACAAAATCAAGTGAATTATATAATACATCCATCATGAGTCATAAATATAATTGACCAATAAAAACACATTTCCAATAAAACAATAAAACAATCCACACTCATTTAAAGAGACCTCTAGCCTTCAAAGCCAGTTTAATAGAGGCTCTCTCATTAATGCCAGGAAATCTATCTGCCTGCATATTAATAATCCATAATAACTCTCGTTCTTCAGTGGCTATAGCCACAGTGGTGCAGCAGTAGCATTGTCACCTCACAGCAAGAAGTTCTCCCATTCGATTCTCAGCTGGAGCGCCTTCTGTGTGGAGTCTGCATGTCCTCCCTGTGGTTGAGTGGCATTCGAAAGACATGCATGAATGGGTGTGCCTTCGTTGAAGGTTGGGCATTGAGCTGGCACCTCGGCACTGTGAAAATCTACTACCAATCATTAGCGGACCAGAGTTTCGCTGTGGCAACCCCTAACTGGGAAAAGCCAAAGGAACAACAACAACTCTCGTTCTGCAGTGAAATTTTGAAAATCACCACACCGAATATTGGAATTCACCATCTCCACTACCCTAAATCCAAATGTATGTTCTTGTCCGTATTCAGCATGATGTTTGGCTAAGGCATTGTGTTCATCTGACCTATTCATACTATACACACATTCCCTCATTCTTTCTAGTAAAGACCTGTTGGTCTTGCCTATGTAGAAACAGTTGCAGGCCCTGCACTTAGCTAAGTAAACCAAGTTCCTGCCATGAGAGTCAGCAGTAACTCTGAAATAATATTTCTTATTTGTAATGGGGTGGACAAATTCTACATAGGGATCTAAAAATGTGCAAAAATTGCATCTAGAGCAGCAGCATATCGAGGGTCCATTGGTCATATCTCTCCTAATGTGTGTAGAATTTTTATAACACAAATGTCTCTTTAGAGATTTCTTGTTTTTAAAACTAAATCTAGGCTGTTCACCCACAATGAAACAAATATCATGGTCAAGATGTAAAATAGACCAATTGTTCTTAATAATTTTTATAATTTCATTCACATTACTAGTGTAAAAGAGAGACATATGAAGTGTCTCTACAGTAGTGAAATCAATGTTTCTTTCATTAACTGAAGGAATCCTATGAGTAAAATAAGGTTTACCCCTCCCTCTCCTATTCTCTTTAGTAAACCAAATTGCATCATCAACTTTCTTCTTCTTATAACCTCTATCAAGTAATTCTTGCCTAAAACAATTAATATCCCTCTCATATAAGATATCCTCATTGTTTAGCCTAGAAAGGTGCATACATTGTCCCTTAGCAACATTTTTAAAAATATGCCCAGCATGCATACTGTTACGTTGCAACAGCGTATTCTTCCTGCACCTTTTCCTATACAAAGTAGTAGTTAAATAGCCAAAGGGATTAACAAAAACCTTGACATCCAGAAAATCCATCTTTTTTACTGAAACCTTGTGTGTAAACAACAAAAATGACACTGTATTATTCAAAAAACATATAAATTCAGTTAATTGTTCATTTGTTCCACTCCATACCAAAAAAAGGTCATTTACAAACCTTCTATAAAATTCAACATAGGGTGAGAAGATAGAGCTAAAACATACTTCTCCTCCCATTGGGCCATAACAGTATTGGCGTAGCTATTGGCACAACTAGTGCCCATAGCTATGCCAATCCTCTGTAAAATAAATGCTCACTGTACATAAAAACATTGTCCTCTAATACAATCTGTAAGAAAAGACATATAAAATCAATGGTTACTACATCATAATCACTCTTAAGTGTTAGAAACTCCTTCAAAATACTGATGCCACTATCATGTGGGATACACGTGAAGAGAGACACAACATCCAAAATCACTAGGAAGCAATATCCCATCAAAATTTAACCCATTTGTAGACTCATATAAGTCACCCAAAATTGTTGGGTTTCTCTCAACACTTGGCTTTGTATATTAAGAACCGGCCTTAGCTTCTTCTCTATAAAAATTGAAATTGATTCCATGATCCAACCCTTACCAGACACTATAGGTCTGAAAGTAGGTTTCTCCAAACATTTATGTATCTTCAGTAGTCCTTGGAACACCGGAATAACGGGTTGTTCAACTGTGAGATAGTAAAACAGCTCTTTAGATATTTGCCCACTGCAAAAACAATCACTCAAACTTGAATTCACTCCGTCATGTAATAACATAACCTGTTCAAAGTTGACTTCACTATATACAGATGTATCAATCAATAACCCCATAATGCTATCATCATAACACTTTGTATCCATCACAACGATGGAGCCACCTTTATCAGCAGATTTTATAGGTAGTTCAATGTCTCTCTGCAATTCTAATAAAGCCTGTCGTTCAGCATTATTTAAATTAAAAAAAGGTCTTTTTCATTCCCCCACCATTATATGCAGCCATTAAATCAATTTTGTATTTCTTTGAAAACGTTTCTAGCACAGGATGTAGTATCGGTTGAAAAACACTAGGGCTTTTAAAAACAAAACTTTCAGTTACATTATTAGTATCACCAAACATGATTTTAAACATAACATTTCTCATGAATTTCTTTTTTTTACTCAAATATTTTTTATTAATTTTCAAATAATTCCATTGTATTATAATCTTAATACATTTTCTGATAAATGGAACAATATTATTAACTATATACAATATTTACAAATGGCTTGAAAATTAATTATTATATTGATCAGTCTATTCAAAGTAACATCATATTAATGTGAGATCATTTGTTCCTTTTTCTTTCATCTTCATTAAGAGTTTCAGTTCACGTTTAGTGTCTCAATGAGTGATAGTATTTTTTCCCATGGATTCTTGTTCCATCGTCTTGGTGCTATTCTTAGTTCTTTAACTCTGGTTTCCGACAATGCAGTTTCCTTCAATATTGACAGAAATTCTTTAAATGATGGTTCCAGATTTGATTTCCATTTTCTAGTAATACATTTTCTAGTATTTGCTAGAATGTTCCAAAGTAAGTAGAGATTGTTGTTATTTAATTCTAGATTTTCATTAACATGTAACAAAATTAGAGATTTAATTACTATAAATGTATCTGAAAATATGGCTTGTATAAAGTTGCTGACATCTTCCCAAAATTTTTTAACTTTAATGCAGTCATGGAATACATGTATCCAATCTGCTTTACAATTTTGCAAACATCTCCAGCATATAACATTATTAGAGGTGTTACATGTTTTTAATCTATTTGGAGTAAAAAAAAGATCTATGCAGGAATTTCCATGTGTAAATTCTCCAGAATTGCATGTTGGATGTCAATTTAACAGAATTTAGTATTTTGGTTTTATTTCCCAAGGATAAATTTATTGAATGACCTTTTGTTATATGATTCCAAAATTTTTTATTGATTTTAACTCTATAATTTATTAAAATTTTATATAATTTTGATGTCAAATTTTCCCAATTTTGATTATTATATACTATTTCATATAAATGAGTTATAAGTGTAGGTCTATCTCTAAAAGAATAATTGTTAATTATTCTGCATAGATCTTGTGAGTATTGTAATATACTTTGCAATAATACCCAATCTGATGTAAAGAGATTATAAGTTTTTATTATAAGTTGATTATCCAAAACCTTATGTTCATTAATGCATTGTTGTCAGCAAACAAATTGTTTCTTTTCCCAAGTATTGAAAACCATTCTATGCATTTTGTTTGGAAAATTTCTTGTTACATTGAAAGGATATAAAAGTTCTAGCCATAACTTTATATCTGTATTAGACATTACAAATCTTCTAAATGAATTACACATATCATTTAAGTATTTTAGATTAGTAGGTTTTGTTAGATTGTATTGAAGGCTAGTGCATAAGATATGCCATGGTTTATTAATATGATTGTCTATCATTAAATTCTTTGTAATGGTATTTTCATTTGAATAAATAACAGTGTGGAGGGATTTCCAGTTAGAAGAATAGCACGGATCTATTCAATTTATAATTATTTTAAAAATGGAGGCTCTAATATAAGTTTCAAGATCTGGGAAATTGATTCCACCTAGTTTCCAAGGTCTAGTGTGGTATGTAAGAGCTATTCTGTTTTTATTAGGATGACAGAGAAATCTTAACAATAATGTATTTATTTCTTTTAAAAAATATTTGTCTGGTATTACTGGAATGGCTTGTGCTATATATAGTATTTTTGGGAATAATATCATTTTTATTACTTGCAATATATCTTCAAATGTTATATATATTTTATTCCATTTTATTATATTTGACTTTATTGTGTCTATGATTTCCCTATAATTTATGTTTAATATTTTTTCTAATGTTGTACTCATTGTTATACCTAGATAGTTTAAAGTGAGAGTTTGTTTACCAATTATATGATTATCATCTATTTGAAAATCATTTTTTTATTCAATATCATAAAATTTGATTTCATTTTGTTAAAATGTAGTCCTGAAATCAAATACAAATGTTCAACTTGTGTATCTAATTCTTTTAATGAATTCTTAGAAGTTGTTGTGGTAAGAAGTATATCATCTGCAAATAACATTATTTTTGAATTATATTGATTATATAAGTTTATACTGTTTATTTTGGGATTATTTCATATTGAGATAGCAAGTATTTCAATGGCTAATGCAAATAATATGGGGGACATGGGACAACCTTGTTTTGTGCCTTTTGTCAATGTTATTGATTCAGAGGTGAAAGGTCCTAATTTTACATATGCTAAATTGTTTTTATATATGTTCTTTATTAATGAGATGAATGAGCTAGGAAACTCATAATACTCTAATATCTTAAACAAGAAATTCCAATTTAAGGAGTCAAATGCTTTCTCTATATCCAATGTAATTATTAAGGCTTCTTGTTTTTCTCTATTTAAATAGTCAGTAATAGTTAATATCCTTTGTATATTATCATAGGTATGCCTATTATGTATAAACCCTGTTTGATCTTCATTTATAATTTTGTCATAGATTTCTTAATTCTATTGACTAAAATAGCCATAAAGATTTTATAATCATTGTTGAGTAATGAAATTGGTCTATAGGAGCTGCATTTTGATGTATCATTATTTTCTTTTATTATAGGAGTAATTAATGAGTATCTCCAAGATGGTGGAATGCTATTGTGCATTTGTATTTCTATTAAAGTTTTTTGGAAGACTGAGATTATTGGTGATGGAAAGATTTTGTATATTTCGGCTATGATGCCATCCATTCCTGGAGCTTTATTATTTTTGCTTTCTTTAATTTTCTCTGAAATTTCTTTATAAGTAATTTGTTTTTGAAGCTGTAATTTTAGATTTTCTGGAATTGTTTTAATCAATTCAGGTTTTAAATCTAAATTAAAGATTTTTGTTTGATTTCCTTCCTTCTTATAATGTTCCGTAAAATGATATTTAAAAGCATCTATTATATCACTTATGTCTAACACCTTCTTATTCTTCCTTCCTTCATGTATGATAGTTGTAATGTTATTTCTTTTAGATTGTACTTTGACTCTTATCGCCAGGTTGTGCATATGTTTAGGAGAAACAGCATATGAGTTTAATTTTAATCTTTCTAGTGCTAGATTAGTTTTATGTGTTAAAATTTCATTGAACTTCTCATGCAAATCATTAATATTCTTCTTATTAGTAAGTACATTTGTTAAATTATTATTATTTATTTTTATAATTTGATTTTGTATATTAAGTAATTCTGATTCCCATTCTTTTAGTTTATTTTTGTACCATGTGATAACTTTACCATAAATATAGGCTTTCAAAGCATCCCATATCATGACTATGTTGAGTTCATTAGTAAGATTAGTGTCTAAAAAGAATTTCATTTCTGAGAGTAACCAAGGTTTAAATTCTTTTAGCTTCATAATATATGCTGGAATTCTTGTCATTTATATTAATTTCTTAAAGTTTGTTTGAATATTAATAAGAATTGCTCTGTGATCTAATAATGAGCATGGTATTATTGTGAAACTATTTATCTCCTCAACAAGGTCTTGTGCAACAAAAATTTTATCTATTCTTGTTTGGGTTGTAAATCTGTGATCCTGGTGTGAAAATAACAGTGAGTTGCTCTCTTTAAATTTAAATGTATCTATTAAATTAGGATTTTCAATCCATTTTTTGCGTAGCTTCGCTATAGAGGTTATGAGTAGATTTCTTTTATTAGTGACCTCAGAGTTATCAAGAATACAATTAAAGTCACCTCCTATTATCAAACTACTTTTATATGTTTCACTAATAAAGTCTAGATGTTTCTTTGTCGTACCTTTTCCTATTCCTGGAAACCAGTAAATATTCGCTAATGTCCAGATTCTATTATTGTATTTTATTATAACTAGTGTTATAAGACCCTCTTTATATTCATAGCTATAAAGAATTTGGGGATTAATAATATTTTTTCTCCATAGTATCCTGACTCCTCTTGTTTTGGTTTTATATGATGAGTGTGCTATCGTTGTATATTCATTTGGATTCCATAAGTGCTTTTCATCAGATTTAAAGTGAGTCTCTTGAAGAAATATTATTTGTGCTTTGTTTAATTTTAAATATTTTAGTAGGTTTGATCTTTTTTTTGGATTATTTAAACCATTTATGTTCAGTGAAAATAATGTTAAGTCCATATTTTTTGTTGATTTTCATGTTTGAAAATAGTTATAGTAATATTTGAGTATATTTCATAGTATTGTATTTGGAACAAATTTATCCTTATTTCCTGTATCATAAATAGACTGAATCTCTTTTGTAATACCTTTATATTAATGTTTGTTTCAGGCCTAAATAAAAAAGTGAAATTTAAGTTAAGTAAAATTATTTTGATTTATATAATCCTTACTTTCAATCGTCCACCCATCACACATGAAATTATATACATTCCTAATCTGATAGATAAAAAAAAATATCTACCAGATTAACTCTCATATTTGATAGACAGATTTTCTTTGCTCCATTCTTGTATTATTAGAGACCTTTGAGTTTATAGACTAGTATATATTGAATGATGTTTATGATTCTACGTATTATGTACATGGTGAAACACTAAACTAGATGTAAGTTAAAGACATATATGTAAAGATATTCCTTATTATGAACATATAATAACCTACAATCACATTGCTTAGTATCCTCATCTCAAAGAAGTTGAATCCATTATCAAATTGTTCTAATGTTATCTTCTTTTCCCTTTCTCAGTCTCCTTTATATATAAGAACAATTTGCAAAGACATACATATATATTTTATAATACACTCTTTTCATTGAACCATTCAAAGTGACTGACTGATATCAGCTTTAAGAGCATTTCTGAATCTGCTGTAGTTATATTTTCTATATATGTACATGATATAATTATTGTCATGGTAATGTAGGCATCAAATGTTCAAATTAATCATTTAAAGAAGATGATATATGGATTATTTTCCAAACACATATTGATTGTTGTGAAATCTATTTTACATAAATATATCAAAATTTGAAAGATTCATTAAATGATATATGCTTATAATTTTCCCATGAACCACAAAATTGTATTATATATACAGTTGTAGTATTGTTTTTCAACAAAAGAATATACAATTTTTGTTAGTGTAAACATAAGGTAAAACTCTACAAACTAGTTATTGTTCTAAAAATAATTTTAAACTCATAAATGACTTTTTATATCAATGTTTCATTGACTATTTGATTATATACTTCAACCTCTAGTTTATAGTGCACATTAGATTCTTGCAAATATTAGAAATTCTTTGTCTTTTCATATAATTCATAAATTCAATATGTAGATTTTACTATAAGTTCAATATACATTTTATAATCATTTTATAGAAGGCTCGTTTCATTTATTCATTCAAATATGACATATTTAATTTTCTGTCAATAAAGACTATTGAACATTCAAGCTTTCTATTTAGAATATGCTTATTGATTGAAATATATCAGATTCAGTATGCCTACTGAGGTGTATTGTATTTTTTTATCTTTTGTGCAGTTTAGTTATGGGAGAGTAAGTGTGTTTCTATGCATGACAGAATGTGAATTAAATTTCCAAATAAAAGGTATAAATAATATAACTAATATCAATTAAAAATGATATGTCTGTATTCGTACATGTGTACACTGTCAAATCCAGCCATGTAGATTATAAACATATTTGTGTGTAGTCACTTATTTATGTTTGTTTCTGTGCTTATCCACATATTTGTAGGTTAACACCTACAGACATATATTTTCATGTTTGAAATTTGTGGAGCAATAAAAGGTCTGATACAAAGATCCATGAATTTATTTTGTGTCTGAGATCTGGTGCTAAAGAATTGCCTTGATGAGCAATAACTGTGTTGTTGAAGGTCTACTTATCTGTTTTAAAAAGGTATGGTTACAACTTACAGCAATTAGTCTATGAGTAATGAAACCATATGGATATGAAAATCAAATTTAGTATGAATGTTAGTAGATAGTCAGTGCTGAAAGTCTCTTATATGTCATTATGGATGGATTTGTGCCTATTTAAAATATTTAACAAAATACCTCTAAGTGTCTTGATGTCATTGGACTTGAAGATTTTATCTCCCATCTGATCACTCTGGCACACATGTGACCATTGTCTACAGATTCTATTTACAAATCCTAACTAGTGCTTTCTTTCTGCAGAAGCTTAGATGCAGAGACTACACTGTCTTGAGGCATCACCTAATATTATAGAAGTAACTGTAAGAATGAAAATTTTATTTTGTAAGTCATGTCTTAGAATGCTAGGAAACTCAATGTGTGTCAGTAATAGCAAATTTCCATTGTAAACTTGTCATGACATATCTCTGTGAAGGACAGTTCCCTATCTTACTTTAATAGACTCTATAACAATGATAAATTCTAACAGAGCATTCCTCACATCACCTTTTCAAACTGTTATCTAGCCTTGTAGTTCACAGTGCTTGCATTCTCATTCAAGGTTAGTTGAAAGACTATATCCACTTATTTATTCATCCTTCCCTTTAACTGAGTTTCTATAACTCTTACAGAGTTATTTTACTGTATTTTCTTAAATTAAATAAACTTATTTCTTCCTATTGTTTGGGCTTGTCTATTATTACATATTTTCAGTTAATGGGGTAGTACTCAAAATGAGCGGTCAATGTATGCATGTAATGGTAAAATATAATGGACTAATGCTTTGCTTCCATTTCCCTCCTATACTATACATCTGATCAAGCACAAATGTTATGTAGCATTACCAGAAAACAGTGGTTTTGCTGATCACTATTGATGATTATTGTGAAAGTGTTATACCTTTCATAAATGTACACACTGTCAACTAACAGTCAAATGATTCTAGTTTCAGTGAAAGACTTAATAAGGACATAGCAGCATTATTCATCGGAAATATATACAGTATTTAATATAGCCTATATTTAGATAAATATATATGTATATATATAAAAATATATTTTTGTCATAAAAAGTGAGTATAAAATTATCTAATAAGTTTCTTCAGACAGCATATTTAACATTAAGGAAATGTAGTCCACAGTGTTCATAATAATAGTTCCACCTCCTTTATCTGCGGGCCTAAAAAGTGATATCTGGAAAGTTGTTTAAATTTTTAGTGATGTCATATCATTGTTTTTTAACTCTACATAAATCCTCTTTCTTTGTTAGTAAAAAGAAAATAAAAAATCTTTTCTCACAAGCTTTTAGAAAACATTCTAAATTAAATGATAAAGGAGGGTGAGAAATTGCTTTACATTTCAGATGACAGGGGTCAGTATCTACCCTACATAACTTGCTTAGCTGTATTTTTAAAAATTTTTAAAGTGCAACGCTTGCAAAAAAAATTTAAATCATCACATAATACATCAGCTAAGTTACTACATTGTGCTGGGAGATAAATTAGGCGCTCCTTATTGATTTATTAGTAAACATTTAAATCCATATCATAATGAGATATAATAACAAATAAATCAATCTGATTCTTTTCGTCTATTTGTCCCAAGACTCTTCTCGATATTTCTCCCTTTTTCCTTCTCTGCTTGCAGGAGCCATCTCCTGAAATCAGGTCTATGAGCAGGGTTTGGTTTGGTAGTGAGCAGTTAGTTTTTGAAGACCTAGTTGTTTTTCATTATGTGTTAGTTGGGTTAACTGATGTGTGTTAAATGCAGTGGGAAGGTAACTAGGTGGTGTACAGGAAATCAGTTCCAGCAAATTAAAGGCATTAGTCCAGCAGAATTAGTAGGAAGATTTTCGGCGTGAACCAGAAAGTAGGAAATCCAGCAGACAAGTGATAAGCTATCATGATAGGAATTGCCATGGCTTTGTCTGCGGGGTCAGGGAGCACGGGTTTGTGTAAATGAAAATCTGACCAGTTTGAAAATCATTATAGTTTGAAAATCTTATGAAGATCTCTCACTTCTCACTTGCGTTTAATACTTGTGAAAAATTATATTTAGGTCTTGCCACTTTTTTAAAAGAACCGGGTGATTAGTTCCATAAAGGCATATACAAAAAACACGATTCCCCTAGGTACAATGTTACACCAAGTAAAATTTGCAAAAAATCAAGAGGTAACTGCAGCTTCAAGAGATCAGGAAACACAGAAAAGTCCAATAGCAAAACACAGAAACCTGATCTCTACCACGATACAACCATATAACAAAAACTAACTAAAGTTCAACAAGTATTTCACTGCATAGTATCTAACTATGATGTATTTAAATAGCAAAACAAACAGTTATCTCATAGACTGTCAAAATTTCAGCCTTTTAAAATCAAACTATAAATATGGTGGTGTTATAAAAATGCATCTATTTCTAGACTAAATAATGTTTGAAAATATATGTTAAAAAGCCAAACGCTTCAATTTCAGTTTCAGTGAAAGACTTAATAAGGACATAGCAGCATTATTTATTCATCGTAAATCTAGCAGTAATACTAGTTGATAATTGTTCTAACTACTATTAAATGAAGTAAAATTATTAAAACGTTAAAGATATAAATAACTCCAGCTACGATTGGTAACTTTGCGGAACAAAAGTTACATTGTATAGTAACTGTAGAACAAATAACCAGACTAACTAACCGCTGCGATAGTAGCTGAAGTCTAGTAGGGTATATGTCTACAAATACTAAGAATTTTTTAAAAATGCATTAGTATCAATACTTAAAATGTTAATGGCTCATTGTTTAATAACATAGACCTAACAACGATGATACCTAAAGATTATAAAGAATATGTATAAGATACTCATCTTTGTTATATATTCTATAAAAAAATTTTTAAAACATTTAGGAAAATATATATATATTTATTTAGTTAATTTCAGTTGCAGTTAACATATTTATGAAAGCAAAGTAAGATTTATGTTAACTTAGTTCATACAGCGAGTTTATCTAGTTACAATATTTAGTTAAAAAACTTTTTTTAAAATTATTTATGAAATATATACAGTATTTAATATAGCCTATATTTAGGAAATATATATGTATATATATAAAATATTTATATCAAGACTGAAAAACTATATATAGTGTATTTAAAACATTTTCTAGAATACTAGTGACATACACATTAAACATGTATTCTTTTAATAGTTAAGAGATGTATACTATAACTCATAAACAAGAGCCTATATTATTTTATTCAGACATAACCATGGGTAAATAATGGTGTTGCAAAGTGAGTATAAAATTATTCTAAAAAGGAGAAGAAAGAATTTAGTATTAACATTAACGTTTTCTATTATTTAAAATGGGCTTAATGGATACAGAAGTATTTAGACCAGGATAATTATGAGCATTAAACTTTAGGATCCATCTCAATTCGGCTAAAGCTAAACTATTGATGTTGTCTCCACCTCTAGGATTTAAAGTTATTACTTCTAACACCCTGCATTTTGTACAAGTAGCTAAATATATTAAATTTTTAGTTTGACAAGTAGCTAAGGTATTAAAGTAAAAATTAAAATTTAAAATTTAAAATTTTTTTATAAATGTACTTTCTTCATCATGAATGATAAATAAGATTCTTAGAGTAAAAGTACCATAATTTGACTGAAATTCATGCAGATGTTTTTAGACTATACGATTTCTGTTTAATATGACCACTATTTATAAACTAGCTCAAAACTTTCCGTTTTCACACTAAACAGTCTATATTGATTTAGAGCTAAATGACAGCTTGCTGTGTCATACTTTCTATGTTTGGCAAACAGAAAGACATTCTTGACAGTTTATACTGCTTGACAAACATATGAATATTGGATCGAAGTATGCCTAAAAAATTTCAAGAATGTTATGTATGCAATCCATTGTAATTTTCTAGCAACATGTTGGATCTCTTCTACGAGGCAGCAGGAAAAGATGCAGATGATGCAAGCCCATTGCCAACCAACCTCCGCTAAGATTTATCCTGCAGTCATCATTGCACTATGGTGAATTTCCTAACATGTATATATCTGTCAGGGTGCATATACTGACAATGAGGGCAAATGACATTGTCAAATAGTAACCTCCATTAAGAAAGGTGAATGAAGATGGTCAGAAAGTCTTAACAGGGCTTCTGCCAATATATACACTTTATCTGATGTGAGTGCTGCTTTTTTTTTTCCCTTCTTTCTACTTTTGCTCATCCCTTCCCTCTTGCATTGTTACTGGTGTGGTCCCATGTGAGTAGTAACACAAATAAAAAGCAGGAAAACCATTAAGTACTGAGTCGGCATCAATCACCCATCCCAAGTGCTGCTCCACTAAAGGAAAAGCACCAAGATCTCTTTTCACATTGCATTCTACAAT
Source organism: Protopterus annectens (assembly GCF_019279795.1). NCBI lineage: Eukaryota > Metazoa > Chordata > Ceratodontiformes > Protopteridae > Protopterus > Protopterus annectens. Next base: position 370,169,041 of record NC_056732.1, on the reverse strand, counting down.
TGTTATAGTCCGAAAAAGACAGATTTCACTCGTACTATATTTTTTTTCTTTTTTTTTCTTTTCCCCTTAGTGGATCTATACTGAATTCTGTTCGTTTTCATTCTTTTTGCATCACCATACCCTAGCAGAGCTTAAGCACAAGCTATTAAGACTACTAAGATGTTGAGTGACTACAAGAATGCTGTTTGTGTGTTCGCAAGTGTATTTGACAGTTATATGAGCTTACGGCTTCTTATAGACAGCCGTTATTTTTCCACATTCTCGTCAGATAGTTTGTGTTTGAAAAAAATAAATAAATAAAGGAAATGATGCTTTAAACTGAAACAATAAAGAGTTCGACATCAAGGGATAGTAAAAAAATAATAACTCTTCATTCAATGTATATTACCCTCCTGTCATCATCCCGAACAATTATATAGCTACTATATTTATATTTTTTATTAATGATAACAGTTTTTTGTCTGACATTTTATATTTACATGAAACCTAATGGTTATAAATACCTATATGTATTATATGTCAATATTTCTTGATGGAAACATTCAAATCATTCACTGTTCCTTTCTTTCCCCTCTCTACTTCCTGTTTATGATTCTATCCCATCAAGACTGTCAATTTGATTAAAAATGAGTTCTTTAAGAGATATAGTTTTTATAGTATTACACATCTATATTTGTTGTGGATGTTTTGTGCTAATTATTTGATAACAGCAGTTTCATTTTATGATAAGTAGAGTTAGAAACATCACTATATTATAAAAGAAAAGCAAGAGAATAATAAACTAGATTATGATTAATGAACAACTAAAATAAATAAATGTACATATATTTTAGTTTCAGTCCTTTTAGTGTATATTTCATTTTTTAGTAGATTCTTTGAGAGTATTTAAGCTTGTTGTATTTTTTATTTCAGTTCGTTTCTTCTTTTTTACATCAGTCCAGGAATTTTTTTCTTGGGATCTTTTCAATGAATTAGATGTTGACCAGTGCATTTCTTCTGGAATTGTGATTATATTATTATTCTTGATAAAGGAAGATGCCTCTTCTATGTTGTCGAAGGTTCTCATTTCATTTGAGTAAAAAATCTTGATTTTTGCAGGGTATGCAAGTTGAGCTTTGATTTTGTTTTGTTTCAGAAATTTTACAAGTGGCCATGCTTTCTTCCTTAAGCCCAGTACTGTAGTTGAATAGTCATTATCGAATCTTATTTGGTGTTGCTTATACTTTAAAGGATTTTTCCTCCATGCTGACTTCAGTATAAGCTCTTTATCAAGATATGATAAAAACTTTACTACAATGGATCTAGGAGAAGTATTAGGAGAGAATGATGCAGGTTTTCCTATGCCATTTGTCAGTCCTTCTTTTAGGTCTAAGATTTCCGGCAACCAAGAATTTAAAAATAAGATGATGTCCTTACCCTCAACTTTCTCCAGAAGACCAAATATTCTGATATTTGTGCATCTTTCTCTGTTTTTTTAAATCATCTATCTTGCTGATTAACCAGTTATTTTGTTGCAAGAGAAATTCACTTTGGTTCTCTTCTTCCTTCAACCTTCCATCTATATCAGAGAGAGATGTTTCGATGTCCATTATTTTTGTTTGTTGCTGTTGTAATAATTCTTTAAAGACATCTGTTTGTTTTTGGCAGTTCTCTTTTAGATTTTCAAAGTTGTCCTTAAAATTATCCATTTTCAATGACAGCTCCTGCAGTGCAGAGAGCATCAAGTTGGATTTCCTTCTTCAAGGCTGTTTCAGAGTGTGAGTTCTTTGAGTTACTCATTTCCAAGTGGCTATAGTAGTCTCCAGATTAATTTGACAGGAAAATATTGACAAAAAGCTTTCAAAGTTAGTACATTATTAGTTCATAAGTTATAATAATTGGATATTTTTGTTTGATGAAATTAATTATTTTTCTGTTATTTAAACTAGTTTTGTGGAGCTCTAAAAAAATGCTGCTACCAGTTAGCCATTCAGGCTCTGCCCCCTCTCATGAATTTCTTAATGTCTATAATAGTTTTGCTCGAGTTAGAACCCTGAACTGGAATAAAAGATAAACCATATTCTAGCAATGATAATTGTGCTAAAGTCAATTCTTTGTTGGAAATGTTATAAATTACTGAGTTGTCTGGTCCATCCACATGGTTTTCAGATTCTGTGCTCTGCCGTCCTCCATTAAATGCTGCCGCTTCCTTCCTCGGTTCTGGAAGCATGAATGACGCGATTTCTCTCTCTGTCAAATCGGAAGTGGTAAAGGGAGTGTCTCTGTGGGACCAATCATATTTATAGACTTTGGGCGTGCATCTACCAACTTGATGAAAACAGCCTGGTTTAAAGGGGAAGGAGTAGATTTACTGGGTGCATTAATCAAGTCTGCACAAGCATTCCCTTCAATATTACTGTTAACTTGTTTATTAACAGAAGGGACCTTAGATACAGCAGTGTCTTTCTCTTTCTGAAAAGTACTAGTATTATCAGTCACAGAACTAGCTGCATGCGCATTCCTCGGCCAAGTAAACACTTGCCCTTAGAGAAATCTGTAGTGTCTCTCAACAGTTTTTTTTGTTTTTTGAGCTCTTAATCACTGTTCATATGAGGAAACATTATCAATAACCCTGTCCATTCTCACTAAAAATCATCCCTGTGCAATTATAGCAGCTCAACATATGTTTTATCAATGGAATCAGTCAATTCTTTTTCCAAAGGTTTAAAGAAGTCTATTAATAAATGTATATAATTAAAACTCAATTCCAGGTTCAGCTGCTGCCACTTACTCAGCAAACCTGTATGAGTTGCTCCATATGTTGGCATGACTAGCACTAGTAGTCCACGAGGTATTACTCTGTGAAAGAGGCATGCCTCCAGATGTAAACATTGCCATTGTATGTACGTATGTACGTACAGTAAACTCTCAGTTAACAGGATCTCAAACAACCAGAACTCTCAAGCAACTAGAAAAAAAATCGAAGAAATACAGTACAATTTTCATGTGTTGCACTTTCTGCCCCCCCCCCCCCGCAGAAACCTACCTTAAATTTTTAGAGTTTGAGTTTTAAAAAGGAAGATAGGAATAAAGCCTTTCTCCCCAACCTAAGAACAAGTCAAACCAAACAAATAGTATAGGGTACACTATTAGTCAGGTCTATTTTAAATAGTAACTCTCAAACAACCAGAAACTACAGTTATCCGGCATCTACCAATCCCTGTGGGTGCCGGTTAACCAAGAGTTTACTGTAGTTCTGATCTTAAATCCACATATAATTGATGAAAAAGAGAGATATGAAAATGGGAGGTCCAATGTAGGGAGCAACTTATGGCCATGGAGTGGTATAACAGGGAAAGCACCATAAGAAAAGAGTCTGCTTGAATACCTGTTGTGGGATATGACAGGAAGTTTGAAGTATTTGTATTTAGTTAGAACAATGTTTATTTTATGTTCTGGGGAATTACGTTTAATGAAGCAAACAGAATGAAAAGGGGTGGTAGCATAATAAAAGATTACAAATATTATAAATCAAGCAAGGAGATCAAAAATAAATGAGTTAATCATGGATGTTCTAATTCAAGGAAGCATAACATCATGCAAAGATTTTGTAGGACATATAATATGTGGAAAATAAACACAAGATAGAAAGGCATAATTTTACCAGAGTATGCAAGACATGTCACTTCAGCTTTTGAGCTGGCATGTTAATGGATTAGTAGACAAAATAAAGAGACAAGAAGTATTTAACTATATAAGAAGGTGAAATATTAGTGTAGCAAGCGTTCAAGAAACACATTTGTCAAGAGATGAAACAGTACACATACTGCAGAAGGAAGTAAAGCGGGGATATGGATTAGAATGGTGGGATGGTCGAAAGTGAGGTCTAATGACACCAATAAGGAGCAATTCAGGTCTAGAAATTGAAGAATGTATAAGAGATAAACAAAGTAGATATTTACTTTTGCGGGGATACTGGGGCAGCAATAGAATAACATTAGCAAATGTTTATATCCATCCCAAAAGTAGCAAGAGGGAAATAACACAATTTATACAAGAGATAGTAGAGGCACACCAGGGTATACTATTATTTGCAGGGGACTGAAACTTTATAACTAACAAACAAACATAATGTAGAAGGGCTCCCAAGAAGGATGCACCTAACAACAGAAGGAATAGTCTTAAAGAGATTTACTTAGGCATTTGGTTTGCATGATATAGAAGTGGATTTTTCAGTATTTATCATAACTGTCATGCTTAAATCATTACACACATAATCAAATGGGTTTCTTAATTAAGTCATTAATGAGTTATCTTACCTAGAAAACTGTAGTTATCAAAGCATCACTGAGACATTTCTTGCAATCCACCTACTTATGATAGTCATTAATATGAAGAGTTACCTTCCTAATCAGTGTTGTTAGAAATTGAATTCTGACACCCTTTGTAAAAATAGGTGTCATCTGGATTTGAACCCTGGATCACATGTGTTTTGTCACTAAAGGCACTACTTAACACCTTTGTCAAAAACGAACAAACAAGCAAAATGGCTGTATTCTCCTCGTAGAAAAGTTTTATTATGTAAACGCTTTAGTTTGAATCAACTTCCAAACTTCCTCAGACATTTTTTGTATTTGGTGCAGCAGTTTATATTAACATTCAAATAGTCAACGTCATTGAGTCAATCAACAAATTAAGACTGCAATCAATAAAATATTAAAGTTATACATCCCAAATTAAATTTACATTGCTAACCTATATATTAATACATGATATTTAAAAACAAAATAAAGTCATTTCATATATTAATTACCTTACAATACATTAAGGACAATATATATATATATATATATATATATATATATATATATATATATATATATATATATATATATATATATATAAGGACATTAAAAACTAGCCCACAATCCTCCAAAATCATTTTCTTTTACTTTTATAGGTAAAAATTATTTACTTGTCTAATTGCTTAAGTTTCAAAGTGCACATAATAGAGGCATATTCATTAAGGCCTGGGAAAATGTGTGCAAAAGTTCGAATCTGCCATAAAAGCTAATTTTCCTCTAACTTATGTGCCCAAGGCCCCCCTCTTATATTATATTGCTCCTGATGTAAAATGGTAAACCGAAATTTATGAATAGGGAATGCCAAAATGTGCCTAGCCAATGCATTAGTTGTATTTCCTTTATTAATATGGTAGATGTGTTCATATATTCTTTGTCTCATTGTTCTCTCTGTCTTCCCTATATTAAAAGACTGACATTGTTGGCATAATGCCGCATAAACAATCCCTAGACTCACAGTTATATTTCCTGCTTATTTGATATGCTCTATCCCTAATATTAATTTTATTGCCAATCAATATATGTTGGCATTGATGACATCGGCCACACTTCGACATCCCTCCATTTCTTGCAGCTACACTATTTTGCAATTCTAATAGATCCTTTAGATTCTGCCCATGTCTTGTTTGTCCCAGATAAAAAGGCTAATTTAGCAAGAACAATTCTGGACTTAGAAATATTCGTCCGGAAATTGAACTTATCAGTTCTTATGGGCAACATTCCTGCTTTAACCCATGACATAAAAGTTTCCAACTTATTTAATCTACCATTACATGCAACTAAAGCACTTTTTGAACGCATATGCGGAATGGATTTAAAAACTGGTTTACATAAGGACAATGGTAAAAATGATTATGTTAACATAGCTTCTGAGGAATTGGATTTTTTAATATCTTTAAAATTACATAGAATTAGAGTCATGAAACCAGATAAAGGTGGATGACTCATATTTATGTATGAAAGTGACTATGTACAAAAAATGCTTAGTGTTTTAGATGAAGATTCTTATTGTTTGATTAGTATTAATGAAGTGAATATTGCTCATAAGCACATACATAACAGTATTAATGATTTGTTTTTGGAGGGAAGTATATCGTTGGATATCTTGCATTATTTAACCATGGCAGCGCCAAAAACACCTGTTTTATTTGGTTCCCCTAAGATACACAAAAACATATCTAACCCTCCTTTTAGACCAATAGTTGATGGGGGGATCAATTGTGTATGCTTGTGCAAAATATGTAGATAGTAAATTAAAACCAGTTATTAACAGTGTAGAACAAATCTGCCCAGACTCGTGGGGATTTCTGGATGGAATTAATAAATTAGAATTCAATGATAACTACAATTTTTTAACGGTGGATATAAAAGATTTGTACACCATAATCCCGCAGGACCTGGGCTTAGATTGGGTTAGAAACCTACTTACCATAAAAGGAGTTGACAACAATGAAATTTATGTTTTAGAAATGTTGCTACAATTAGTTCTTGCTAACAACCATATGCTCTTTAATGGGCAAATTTACAAACAAACATCGGGTGTTGCTATGGGCGCACCCTATGGGGACAGTTTTGCTAACTGTGTCTTGGCGTATTAGGAGCATGAATTTTTGTTCAAAAATCAACTCTTTCAAGAACATACAGCCTGGTATAATATATACCAGGATGATATGTTCTTTATATGGAAAGGAGATGCTACCTCGATTTCAGCTTTTATTGCCGGAATCAAAAAATTAACTAATTTATTTGGATTTTACTTATCAATTTGAGATTGAAGCTATTAATTTTTTGGATGTCCTGATATCAAAGGACAAAAATAACAATAGATATAAAACGGTTATATACAGAAAACCTACTTATTCAAATACATTTTTGTATTTTTCAAGCAACCATCCCTTTCATCAGAAAAAAGCATAATGAAAGGACAGATAGTAAGGGCTGCAAGAATGGTTTCCTTGGAAGGTGATTTTTATAAAGAATACAACCTTCTTAAAAATATGTTTAATAGTAGGGGTTATCCAATTAGTTTATTTGATAAAATCTGTAAAGAAGTAACAACAAAAAGAAACACTGGGCATTTTAAGCCCATTTTGACCAAGGGCTATCATATCAATGAGGATACTTTTGATAATAACATTACTGTTAACAATAAAGTGGCTAATGTAGGCCCTATGTTTATAACAACATATTCCAAAGATGCAAGAACTGTTTCAAGTATATTGTATAAGAACTGGAATTTAATTACAGAAGATATGCACATAAGCAAAAAGTTTGCTACTTCTTTACTGATAACATATAGACATGGGCAGAATCTAAAGGATCTATTAGAATTGCAAAATAGTGTATCTGCAAGAAATGGAGGGATGTCGAAGTGTGGCCGATGTCATCAATGGCAACATATATTGATTGGTAATAAAATTAATATTAGGGATAGAGCATGTCGAATAAGCAGGAAATATAACTGTGAGTCTAAGGGGATTGTTTATGCGGCATTAAGCCAACAATGTCAGTCGTTTAATATAGGGAAGATAGAGAGAACAATGAGATAAAGCATATATGAATACGTCTACCATATTAATAAAGGAAATACAACTAATGCATTGGCTAGGCACATTTTGGAATTCCCTACTCATAAATTTCAGTTTACCATTTTACATCAGGAGCAATATAATATAAGAGGGGGGCCATGGGCACTTAAGTTAGAGGAAAATGAGCTTTTATGGCAGATTCGAACTTTTGCACACATTTTCCCAGGCCTTAATGAATATGCCTCTATTATGTGCACTTTGAAACTTAAGCAATTAGACAAGTAAATCATTTTTACCTATAAAAGTACAAGAGAATTATTTTGGAGGATTGTGGGCTGTTTTTAATGTCCTTTTGGATAAATATGTGTTTTATATATATATATATATATATATATATAAATTGTCCTTAATGTATTGTAAGGTAATTAATATATGAAATGACTTTATTTTGTTTTTAAATATCATTTGTTAATATATAGGTTAGCAATGTAAATTTAATTTGGGATGTATACCTTTAATATTTTATTGATTGCATTCTTAATTAATTTGTTGATTGACTCAGTGGCGTTGACTATTCGAATGTTAATATAAACTGCTGCACCAAATACAAAAAAATGTCTGAGGAAGTTTGGAAATTGATTCAAACAAAAGCGCTTACATAATAAAACTTTTATACGAGGAGAATACAGCCATTTTGCTTGTTTGTTCATTTTTAACACCTTGTGTCACACAGACAGCTGTGCAACAACTGGAAGTTCTCCACTCAGTACTGTTCACAGTGCTGATGTTCATGCATCACAGCTAAGCCTGTTTGAGCTACAGAAGGCTGCCCTAATAACATTTTTCACCTTTTTCCTTAAGCGGGTAAGCTTGATTGTGCTCTGCTCAGCAGTGAATAAATGCAGAAGGCAAGAAACAGAAAAAGAGAAACTGCATATGAAGTTGTGATGAAAGTAACTCATAAATTTGGAGTAATAATTCCCTTCACACAGTATGAATTTGAACTCCACAGCAACTCTGTTATGAATCCAAAGTCACTGTATTTACAGCGTGTTTCACAGAGAGAGGTATATATCATGTGCACATCGCTAACTCATTACAGATACTGCAGAGTGATGACAAAAGTGATTGCACTAATAGAGATTACAAGAATGAAATTGTTCACTTTTTCCTTCACCTGTGAGCCCTGTTTGTGCTGTACTAAGCAGCATGGAAATTGCAAAGGTAAATAAAAAATATGGCAATTTGTATTCTACACCACAAAACAGGGGGACAAATATGACTTGTACTTCCATTCATCAACAGTTATACAATTAAAAAGACATGCTGCATTCTCACATCTTCTGCAAACACTACAAATACCATGGTGCTTTAATCTGGATTCAAACCTTGTATCCTCTTTCCTGTTTCTTTAAATTCATTTCATTTACTCTGTGTGGTGCAATGACATTTAGATGAGATGTAGAATTTCTTCTCTTACTGCTGTTCAGACCTCTGTACAAAGTGTGCCTGTGCTAATCTAAACTGCACTAACAATGACATTCCAAATTAAACTTCTCATTTTGTACCTTAGGCAGTGGACTCTCATTCACTGTCATGAAACATTGCCAGTCCAATGTGTGCTTTACCAAAATGAGTGCAAATGATGAGCACAATAAAATAAAAATTGTCAGTAGGAACAAATATCAAGGCATACCAATGAAAATGCAGGATTGTGACATTTCCTAAATTTGTATGTGTTACAACCTGATCATTTGCTCAGGAAATATGCAGTAAGTTTCAAACAGCACACTATCCAGATCTGACCCTTCATTTTAGTTCAGTAACAACATACACTGAGTTATGTTTCTTATCCCTCTTTGCAACCAACAGGCTTAGAGCAGAAATCAGAAAAGGCAAATACCATAGAGATCTGACTCAGAAGACCATCAAATTACAGGTCCAGTAGCAGATAGATCAGAAAATGTTCCTTTCTCATTTGCTTGAACATGCCTAGATGAATGCGATGTTGACAAATAATTTAAGCTAATAATATCCCATGTCATATTAATGTAAGTTTGCCAACACTGCCAGATATTTCTTCTCTTTATTTTCTGAACATCTTCCCCTCCTCTCATCTTAACAAACAGAAGTGCAATGTCAGGAGCCTTTCTTTGCATCTTAGAGTGCAATATAGCTGATCAGCATTTCAGAAAGATTTTTCAGCAGATGATGGAGTGCGATATTATTACAAGAATATCAGTGTTATTAAGATTGTTCTCATATCCCTCAAGGCACTTCCATTTTTTTTCTTTAAGTCTACTGAGCATTTTACATGCACTTCAAAGAGAAGTCTCTTCGGTGTTGCTTATTGTTGTAATCAGACTGATCATAACAGTTGCAAGCCATTAGCAGCTAACAATTGTTATTGCTCCTCCCTGCAGTCCTAAGACATGTACCTGCAATGATGTAGCTACCTACACCATGTTTTCATTCCCTACACCAGCTGATTTTTTTGGCATTCAGGAATGCTAATGATTTAACACCTCATTTGCTTTTTCACAGTGCTCAAAAAGCTAAATCTATACTATAGAAAGGTAATGGTGTAGCTATGGAAGTGGAAGGAGAGACTGATTTGATAGACAGACCTTTACGGAAGCAATAATGCCTGACGGGGTGTGTGTTAATGTGCAATTAATGTCTGGAGGGCCTCTACATCCCTGGAAGGACATTAATTACACATTAACACACACCCTGGAGGACATTACTGCTCCCAGTGAATGGTCCATCTGTAAAATTGTTGTGTTTTACTTACTTTTTTTTTATTACTATATTTTTGTAATATATTTTTCATGTAAAATAGTTCCTCGGCATAATGTTTCAAACTTGCTGTAGTATATATTAATGGTGTTGGAGGAAGCATTTTACATCCAAAATATAACACTTCAAAAATTAACTAGCTATTTCCTTTATTTTCTGATCCCTTACTCCTAAATCACTAGGTTCATTGGCAGTTATTGGAGACTGAAATTACTAAATAATGACATACATTTGAGTTTCAGACTTTTATTTCCTTCAGAAACTTCATGCTAACACAAATCCTTTACTTAAGCAAAGTTGTAATTTTAAAAGAGCAATAATTAAAACCTGCTTCTGTTTAGAGGCTTTGTTCCCCTTTATTTTAGGCTTTATCCAGATTTCTTCAGCTGAAAGGTCCAGAGGTATGGAAACCTCTTTACTGCTGCAGCTGCCAGCAGTCATCTCCCTCACTCGCTTTCTCTCTCTCACACACACCTCTGTTTCAGAAAATGCATGCTAATGGAAACCCTATTATTCTAGCGACTTTCTAAGTTTATAAGAGCAATATTTAAAATACGTCCCTATTTATGGTTCTTTGTTCCCCCGTTATCTGTGTCTCTGTCCAAATTTCTTGTGCTAAGAGGTTGATAGGTATGTTGAAAGCTGATGCTGTTGCTGCCTCTTACTCTCTCTCTCTCACACTCATACACCCCCCCACACACACAGAGTCTCTTCTGCTTTCATGCACGCATTCACTCGCACATGCAGACAGCAGCATAACCACACATACATACACACACACTTTTTTCTTATTTAATTTATTTTTTTTACACTTACTAAACAGCAAAAGTGCTGATTAGCGAGTACAAAATAATAGCTCAATCGATCTCTCTCTCTTACTGTCATACATGCATACACTCTCACACACAGACATAAACACACACACACACACACACACACACACACACACACACACACACACACACACACACACACACACATGCTTTTTTTTTTTAATTTTTTCTTTTTTCTTTTACACTCACTAAACAGCTAAAGCGCTGCTTTGCGAACATAAAATAATGGTGGACTTTTGTTTTTTTCTGTCTGAGCTCCATGGCAGCTTGATATGCTGCTATGAAATGTCAGACTCGTTTTTCAGCGGGCATTACTTGTACATTAATGGCCTTCTGGAGAAGGTTCCTTCTCCAATCAGGGTGATGATGTACAGTTCGCCCATTCTCTAATGCTATTTACTTGTTAATTTCTGTACAAATTACTGTATTATTTCATACAGTGTGATTGTCCACTTCATAAACTCTTTACATTTTCATATCTGGAATGTATTTCAATATATAATGGAAAATAATTTTATCTGTACACATTTTTTTTCATTTAATTTTGGTATAATGCAAATATGTCATTTCTTGCTGTCCTTTCCAAGTTTGTCAATGAATGGTATGGTTACATCACAGTATTGTGCTAATCTTGGTATTTCAACAGTTAATGCAGTCAAGTGTATTGTGCTTATTATCAACTTCAAGGGGTTGTGCACGTGTAGCTAAAAGAGGTGTTAGGTTTCTCAGATGTCCTATAGTGAAGTCTACAACAGTGGAGTGACCAAAGGAAATTGTCTGGGCATTTTGACTTTTGATTTTGACACATAACCCTTCAACTGAGCCCTCAGATATTGTACAGGTTGAGGGTGACACAGTTAATTAGGGCAGTGTGTTTACTCCAGAGGCATATATGGTTTAGTCTGCCTGTAGCCATTGTGAGGGCATGGTACCACACAAGAGGGTTGGTAGAGGTGCTCGCAGGAGGCCTACTATCCACCTGCATCCTAATGCTGGTGTGCCATTACATGCTACCAGACATTTGTATAGGGCCATCATGGAGGCACAGGCTTGTTCCACTAGGGTGACAGAATAAAATAGTACAAGTCCTAAACATCCTCCATTCTGATGTATGTGACTGCCTCAGACATGTGGGGAATTCATTGGATAGGATGAGTGGCACACTGGATCAGGCAGAGTCTTTAATGGAATGTCTGCTGGGGGAGGGTCAGAATCCATATGTGTAGAACCACAACTTCCTCTGGAGTTAGCAGATGTGGCAGTACTAGATCCTGCTCCCATTGTGGCTCTACTTCCACTGCTTCATCAGTGACTGAGGTTTACACACCTAGATGTGATAGGCAACAGGGTTGTGCTCCTAGATGTAGTCATGTTGGCAGCTCATCCAGTATACATTGCTCACATTCAGGTAGCACCTCCACTTCAATCCAGGGACATGGAAGTGGCAGTGTAACTCCTGGAAGAGGAAGTTTGCATGGTGGGGAGCAACAACACTGAACTGACAACTCTACCATGCATGGCTCACACTTGTCTGACATGGCAGGACATAGTGCTAGCAGACGGCTTGACTGTGTTCATGCAGACATACACATATTACAGAAACTCACCACATGCAAGCTAGGAAACCTTACTGCTGATTGGGATACATCTCTTGTTTGTGGCCCTGAGATATTTCCTACTTTACTGAATGTCCTGTGTTTCTTACTCACACACACTCACTACTTTGGTGTCTACCTTGGGCTACTGCCTGCTGCCCCACCACCCTGTGCCATGCCATTTTCTCATTTTGTTTTGACTTAGGGTTGCATGTGTGAAGGCTGACAGACCAACTAGACTGAATTGTGTAAATAAAATTATGCCACTGTGAATATTAATATGATCCACAGGCTTGTTTTACAAATGTAAGAAAACTGTGTTATGTGCTGAGCTTCAAGATTGTAACCACAGTGCATGCTGCTGGAAGAAAGCAGAAAAGTGTATAAACTCTGTGCCTATGTAATGTATGTTTCATGGTAGAAATTGGGACATACAGAGTTAACTTGCAAACTCTGAGGAAAAAAGTAAAGGATTTTATGACTGTGTGTTATCTCAAGCTAAGAGACAGGATATTTAGGCTAGGAGTTTCTTTCTATTTTCTTAATACAGAGATAATTACTAGGTTTCACATGTAAAGTGTTTTTGTATTGATATGTGCTCTGTAACTTCCTAGCAGCTGTACATCTGAGAGATATGTATTTTTGACAGAGACATATTAAATTCTGTTGGTATCTGTTTAGCCTGGGAACTAGATGCAAGTGTCAATTAGTGATGTCATCTAGGTAACCCAGCAGTAATGTATATTATTAATTTAAGAACTATCTCAGAGAGAAAGAGAGTGCATTTTGTATTTTGTTCTGAATCTGACAACAACTTACCAGCACTTGCCTTGCTCTATAGGTAAGACTTAGATCTTAGTATTTCTCTTAAAGATAGATAGGAATATAGCAAGATTAGTATAGATGTTTTCTATGTGAGACAGTCCTACTATGTTATTTTAAAGTATTTCCCATGAATTCTGATTTCTGCTTTCACTGTGTTGAGTTAATAAGCATTGTCTTGTGTTTTTATTAATTATTAAATATATTTAAACCTTTTAATTGTAGCTGAAATAATAATAATAAGAAGAAGAATTATGGCTGATTTTGTGTAGAGATATCTAAGCTCTGAAAGTACTTGCATGTATTTGGTGACACTGTATAGGCCACTCCTAAATAGCCTTAGCCTTGGTCACACTTACTATTTGGATAACAGTAACATTGCACAGTAGAATTGGACACCCTTTGGTAAGGGCCTTAGAGTAGCTTATAAGAGTGGTTGGTGGCAGTTGGTACTACCTTATACTCTGGGCAGGAGGGGGCATAGCTAGAGAGCCTGTGCCAACCTTCCCCAGGAGAGTCTGTGTGTTTGTATATAAATCAAATCTCAAAGTGTGTGTGTGCCAGCTACTTGGGCAGGGACACGAAGCATTGGTTTGGACAGAGGGGGTGCTTGAGATTTTGGCTTGACCACTCGGTTAAAATCTTAACCCTATAGCTGTGCCAGTGGGGAGTCTTATTGGGGATCTGGAGAGATGCAGAGAGAAACCAACCCCAGATTGACTGTGATCTCTGTGTGCTCTTTAGGGAAATTGTACTTTACTGTTTGTGTACTGTTCATCCTCCCAATGTGCATGTCCCTCACTGGTGTTATAGGTGAGGATTGAGTCTCCTTGATTACTGGGCCAGTGCATGGGTGTCACATATTAATTGTTTGGCAGTGGTGGGATATCCACATCAAATATTAATTGGTTGATACTGGTGAGTTAACCACATCACATATTAATTGGCTTGTAGTGGTGTGGATAGTGAATTCCTGTAGCTTGTGTACAGTGATCACTGAAAGTGTTTTTGTAGGCTAAATAAGCCATGCAGTGAACATTCAAAGTTCAGATCACAGTTGTTTTATTTCTTTTGTTAGCTTAGTTAGTCAGACAGAGTAGGCAAGCATGTCAGCAGAGGAGTATGGCAGGGCAAGCTGACAAGGAGCCAGTTGGCTGAGATGTGCCAGGCTAAAGGACTGGTGCATGAAAACCTGAGTAAAGCAGACATGATTGCAGCTTTAGTCACAGCTACAGCCAAGAGTAGCAACCAGGAGGCTGATCAGACTGCCCGTGGAGATGTACGATACTCAGAGAATGGACAGCTAAACCTTTCTACAGAGGACTTAAAAATCCATCTGGAGCTAAAGAGACTTGAGTTGGAGACCAGGCATTTGGAAATAGAAGCTAAGGAGAGGAAGAAGCAGCGACAACATGAAAAGGAGATGCTGACTCTTTGCCAGAGGCATGGAGGCAATGGGGAAGAGAGTAACCGAACCCCAGAAGCAACAAAAGTCAGTAAATTTCTTCCACAGTTTACAAAGGGGGATAATTTTGATAGTTTCATTCATATGTTTGAGAGGCTATGTAAACACTATGATGTTGACCTAAGGCTCTGGGTGTGGTTCTTGACCCCCTTACTCCATGGTAAAGATGTAAATGTTCTTTCTAAACTATCTGATGTTGACTTTTAAATTATAATGTTGTAAAGAATTGTTTGCTAGAATTTTTTAAGCTAACAACTGAAGCTTATAGGAAAACGTTTTGTGAGCATAGACGCAAGGCAGATGAAAGTGTGTGTGTGAATATGTTGCTGAACTAAGCACTTATTTTCATAGGTGGATGAGTGGATGTCAGATCACTACTTTTGAAGGGCTGGCAGACCTTTTGGTGAGGGAACAAGACCTTACCCCTTTGCCTGAGGACATGAGGATCTGATTAGCTGATAGACAATGCCTTACTGTAGATGAGTTGGGGAAGAAGGGAGAGCTATACCTAGCAAGCAGGGCATCCCTGCACAGGAAATGGACATTCAGTGCTGCTCATGAGTCTAATGGAACTGATGGTAGGCATTCCAGACTGCTCCAACAAAGTCCTCCAGTAGCAGGGGAAGCCACTAGTCCAGGTACATGTCCAGGACCTAGGGTTAGATGTTTTAAATGCAACCAGTGGGGCCATGTGGCATATACATGTCCACAGAGTCAAGGTGAGGAACAAGAGGTGGGAGAGCCAGTAATTGGGAATGACAAAATGCCAACAGTAGGTTGTCTTGAGATAAGAAGGGTACCAAACTACCACAGGAAGTTATATCCTATATTAGTGAATGGTAAAGAGACCATTGCAAAGAGAGACGCAGCCTCTGACATAACCGTTGTGAAGCCTGCAATGGTTACAGAGGAACACTACTTGCCTGGAAAGTCTACTCCAGTCAGAGCTTTAGGAGGGACCCCATTCCAAATACCTTTGGCTAGGTTCCCATTGACTGGGAGGGTGGAAAAGGAAGCCAGCAAGTAGGTGTGTTTGTGGATATCCCTGCTGATGTCCTGATAGGGAATGATTTTGATAATACAGTACCATGTATTCATGCAGTTACATGCAGTCAGGCTTGGAGACAGGCATGTGGGTCTGGTAACCTGGGGGAGACCCAGACAGACTGCACACTTGCAGCCAGGATTGGTGAGGTGGTTGCTTCAGGGAGGAAGCTAACCTGTAGCAGTGAGACTGAAAGTGAGCCACAGCTGCTTGTGGGCACTGATGTTCCCTTGGACAGAGTGACTGCAAGGGCAGAGGTGAGCAGTAGTACCCAGGCTGGCTATGAGGCACCACTGTCAGAGGATACCAGACTTCCTGTGGAAGGGGAGCTGGGAAGGGTTACAAAGAGAGAGTTGAGTCAGGCTCAGCTCTCACACCCTACATTACAAGGCCTGAGGCAGGTAGCTAGTGAGGCACCTGATTCTCAAGGGAAGGGGGAATCTGTATACTGGGAGAAAGGGTTACTGTATATAGAGTGGACCCCTGATGGAGGGCTAGAGGGTGAGAGAATACAGCAGTTTGTAGTGCCCAGACCCTACCATCTGGCACTTCTAGCCATAGCCCATGATATTCCCTTTACAGGTCATATGGGCATAAGACATACAAAGAGATGTATTATGCAGAACTTTTATTGGCCTGGGATTTCCAGAGATGTAACAGGGTACTGCAGGACCTGTGAGCAGTGCCACAAGGTAGATAAGGGAGGAGATAAGGTGAAAGCTCCTTTGATGCCTTTGCTTGTGATTGAGGAGCCATTTCAGATGGTAGCTATGGATATTATGGGGCCTAGGAGTAGCTCAAGCTCCACAGGGAAAAAGTATATCCTAGTGGTATAGATTATGCTACAAGATACCTTGAGGCAGTGGCTTTGTCCTCCATTGAGGCAGGAAAGGTGGCAAATGCTTTGTTAGAGATTTTCAGCAGGGTAGGTTTCCCAAAAGAAATACTGACTGACAGAGGTGCCAATTTCATGTCAGACCTGCTGGCTTGTCTGTGGAAGTACTGTGGGGTGAAGCACCTAAAGACCACCCCTATCACTCCCAGATTAATGGTCTTGTTGAGAGGTTAAACTCTACACTCAAGTCCATGCTATGGGCATTTGCAGACTAGTTTAAGAGGGAGTGGGACAAATATTTGCCCCATCTGTTGTTTGCTTACACAGAGGTTCCTCAGGAATCCACAGGTTTTTCACCCTTTGAGTTGCTGTATGGGCATAAGGTGAGGGGGCTTCTAGACTTAATTCGTGATGAGTAGGTGGGTGAGTGTGAATCTCACCATGAGTCTGTTGTGGCATATGTCCTAAACCTCAGGACAAGGCACAGGGAACTCATGGGCTTGGCCCAGGAGAACCTGGCAGAAGCCAAAAAGCAGAAAAAGGTCTGGTAAAACAGGAATGCTCAAGCTAGGAAGTATGCTGTAGGGCAGCAGGTAATTGTTCTTGTTCCTGTCAGACACAACAAGCTGCAGGCAGGTTGGGACAGACCCTACAAGGTGGTAAGGAAGGTCAGTGTGATGTTAACTACATGGTGGAACTGCTAGGCAAGAGACAGGAGCACATATTGTACCATGTTAACAGTATAAAACCTTACTATGATAGGGAGGCCCTTGTGCTGAGTATTTGCAGTGGATTTCAGGAGGAGTCTAAGGGAGATCTGGTGACTCATCTCCTCAGTGAGGCTAGGACTGACACCTCAGTGGAATGGGTAGCAATGTCCCAGCTGCTATCTCCTACTCAGGTTCGAGACATCTGAGCAGTGTTACAGGAGTTTGGGGACATATTCACTGGGAAACCAGGGTGCACCCACCTGGTGCAGCACCAGGTGGATACAGGACCCCAAAGGCCTATTAAGGAGGTCCCTTATAGGGTGCCTGAGATAGTCTAAAAGACTCTGAGGGAAGAGATACAGGAAATTTTGGAACTAGGGATAATTAAAATTCCAACAGTCACTGGGCCTCCCCAGTGGTGCTGGTGCCAAAGAAGGATGGCAGCACTAGGTTCTGTGTGGACTACAGGAAGTTAAATAGTTACACAGAGTCAGATGCTTATCCCATGCCTAGGACAGATGAAGCCCTAGAGCAGCTGGGTGGGGCTAAGTATTTTAACCACCACTGATCCTACCAAGGGATACTGGCAGGTGCCCTTGACTCCCAGTGCTAGACAGAAGTCAGCCTTTGTGACTTTTTTTTGGCTTGTATGAGTTCAGAAAGATGCCCTTTGGGATGAAAAATGCTCCAATGACTTTCCAGAGGCCAGTAGATCAGATCCTAGCAGGAGCAGGAGATTTTGCCCTTCCTTGCCTAGATGATATTGCCATCTAAAGCCATTCCTGGCAAGAACACCTTCAGCATGTCAGGGAAGTGCTAGACTGACTACAGAGGACAGGCTTGACCATTAAGCCCAGCAAATGTCAGGTGGGTATGGCAGAGGTCTCCACTGGGACATACAGTGGGGAGTGGTAAGATTAGGCCAGAACTTGCCAAAGTGGAAGCCATTCAGGCTTGGCCTGCACCTGTTACCAAAAAGCAACTGAGGGTATTTCTAGGGGCAACAGTGTACTATAGAAAGTTTGTCTGCAGTTATAGTACCATAGCTGCTCCCCTCACAAACCTGACAAGGTAAAACAGGCCAGATAAAGTAGTGTGGGCCACAGCATGTGAGCAGACATTCCGGAAGCTTAAAGAACTTTGGGAGGACCCCCTGTGTTAGCCAGTCCAGATTACAGCAAATAATTTGTTGTGCATGTAGATGCTTTGAACCATGGGATGAGGGCTGTAATTATCCAGATTTCTTTAGAGGGACAAGAGCATCCAGTGGTTTATTTTAGTCATAGGCTCTAATCCAGGGAGGAATGCTATGCAGCTGTAGAAAAGGAATGTCTAGCCATAGTGTGGGCACTGCAGAAACTTCAGCCTTATCTGTATGGAAGGAAATTCACTGTAGTTACAGATCACAATCCCCTAACATGGTTACATTGAGCCAGCAAGCAAAATGCCAAGTTGCTAAGGTAGAGCCTAGGGTTACAAGCATATGACATTACAGTGCATCATCACATTGGGGTTAGCAGTGCCAATGCAGATGGGATCTCAAGACAATGAATGGGGTAAGGTATTCCCAGATAGGCACAATCCTCTCAAGAAATGTTTCTCAAGGGTCACTTGAAAAACTAGCTTGAGTTTTCAGAGGGGGTGGGGTTGTGAAGGCTGCCAGCCCAGCTAGATAGAGTTTTGTAAATAATTCTATGTCATTGTAAATATTAATATGATCCACAGGCTTGTTTTACAAATGTAAGAAAACTGTCTTATGTGTTGAGCTTCAAGATTGTAACCACAGTGCACCCAGCTGGAAGAAAGCAGAAATGTGTATAAACTCTATGCCTATGTAATGTATGTTTCATGGTAGAAATTAGGACATACAGAGTTAACTTGCAAACTCTGATAAAATAAATAAATAATTTTATTGCTGTGTGTTATCTCAAGCTAAGAGACTAGATGTCTAGGCTAGGAGTTTCTTTCTATTGTCTTAAGACAGAGATAATTACTAGGTTTCACATGTAAAGTGTTTTTCTATTGTTCCGTGACTTCCTAGCAGCTGTACATCTGAGAGATAAGTATTTTTGACAGATACATGTTAAATTATGTTGGTATCTGCTTAGCCTGGGAACTAGATGCAACTGTCAAATAGTGATGTCATCTAGCTAACCCAGCAGTAATCTGTATTATTAATTTAAGAACTATCTCAGAGCAAAAGAGAGTGCATTTTGTATTTTGTTCTGAATCTGACAACTCACCAGCACTTGCCTTGCTCTGTAAGTAAGACTTAGATCTTAGTGTTTCTTTTAGAGATAGATAGGAATATAGCACGATTAGTGTAGATATTGTCTATATTTATGTGAGCCTGTCCTTTTAAAATATTTCCTGTGAATTCTAATCTCTGCTGTCACTGCGTTGAGTTAAGTATTGTCTTGAGTTTTTATTATTTATTATTAAATATATTTAAACATTTTAATTGTGACTGATTTGTGTAGAGATATTTAAGATCTTAGAGTACTTGCATGTATTTGGTGATACTGTATAGGCCACTCCTGAATAGCCTTAGCCTTGGTCACACTTACTAGTTGGATAACAGTAACATGGCACAGTAGAACTGGACACCCTTTGGTAAGGGCCTTAGATTAGCTGATAAGAGTTGTTGGTGGCAGTTGGTACTTCCTTATAGTCGGGGCAGGAGGGGGCATAGCTAGAGATCTTGTGCCAGCCTTCCCCAGGAGTGTCTGTGTGTTTGTATATAAATAAAATCTCAAAGTGTGTGTATGTCAACTACTTGGGCAGGGACACAAAGCACTGGTTAGACAGAGAGGGTACTGGAGATTTTGGCTTGACCAGTTGGCTGAGATCTTAACCCTATAGCTGTGCCAATGGGGTGTCTTACTGAGGATCTGCAGAGAGAGAGAGAGAGAGAACCAGCCCCAGACTGACTGTGATCTCTGTGTGCTCTTAAGGGAAATTGTACTTTACTGTGTGTGTACTGTTCATCCTCCCATTGTGCACGTCCCTCACTGGTGTTAGTAGTGAGGATTGAGGCTCCTTGATTACTGGGCCAGTGCATGGGCATCAGCATGTATGCCTGATGCGTAGAGTAGACAGCTAAGAGAGTCTTTCTCACTATGTTGATTTTATGGAAATTTATTACATAAGATGATGTTGAATGTTTTTGTACCTACTCATTTTGGAAGTTTTTTTTAGTTAGTATTGTAAGTCATGCATTCAAATCAGTGATATTACATTTCTACTTATTGCTCAACTTGTGAAACTGTTGATATAATTGTTGGTTTGTGTACAGTGGGTAAATGAACAGCTTGACATGCCTGTTTTATGTTTATAATGCATAGCTGTATATTGCAGCTATCATTCCTATAAACCAATAACTCCATTGGTAGACACCTCACACAGGTTCTGATTGAGTACACTTATGACTAACAGTATGCAGGTATATCAGTTACATTTACCTTCACACATTTTTTCGTATACTACAGGTTCAGCACTTACACTGACATTACCACAGTTATGAGTTGTTTGCTTTGGGGCTGTCTCTGTCTGATGCTATTAGTACATAGTCATTACAAAGGGTAGTAAAGTTTGTGGACATTGAATGTTATCAGTTTTAATATTTGGATGCACTTAAGTTGTTATATGTATTTCTTCACTGGAAACTGTGTGAGCCGTCATTTGCCTCTTAGCTGGCGAATGTGTGTGCTATCCTTTGCCTCTTAGCCAAGGCAAAGGCATACTGTGCATGCCTACATCTGCTGGCTCCCTCTGCTGCTGGTGGCTCTCTCTCAGAATTTTTGTCTATATGTGCTGGAGGTGCTGCCTCTGCCTGTTCCAGGAATGTGTGGTCCTGCCCATTGCTGTCCTTGTTGCAGCTGTTTCCTCAAGATGATGTTCTGTAACATGGCACAGACTGTGAGAATTTTGGCATATGTACCTGGGTTGTACTGCTTGGCATTCTCTGATGTATCTAGACAATGGAACCATGATGTCAGCATGACAAACACATGCTCTATGATGTTTCTAGTTTGAGCATTGGCATCATTGTATCCTCATTCTCTGGGTGTGTGATCATTTCTGATGGGTGTTATGAGCCACAGTTCCAGTGCATAACCTGCATCACCCAGTGTATGATCTTGTGGAAGATCACCTCTAGTAAACCTTGTGTAAAGCTTAGAGGTGTGCTATATGTGTGAGTCATGTTTACTGCCAGTGTTACTTGCACACAAATGTTAAGGCTGATCCTATGAGCATTACAGAAAACTTGGCAGTTGACTGTGTGAAGCCCCTTCCTGTTGATGCATGTCCTTCCTTGTTCACCAGGTGGGGATTTCATTTCTATGCAACTGCCATCAATGGCCACAAAACTTCAGGGAAGTGTTCTACAACAAAAAATCCCTACATTGTTCTTGCTTTTTCCTCTGGTGTATGTGGAAAATAGATGTAGTCCATTGCATGTTCTAGCATAGCATTAAGACATTGGTGCAATATTCTGTAAGCTGGGGCCTGGGATGCCCCTAGTATATCCCCTTTGAGTCTTTGGAATGTACCAGAAGCTAATATCCTTAATGTCACACAGACATTAGTTTCCGCTGGTATATGTTCTTCTCAATTTCCCCTGGGTCTGAAGTTGGAGATGGCAGAAGTTGCAGAGTTCCTGTAGTGTTTGCTTATCAACCCTGTATCTCTCTAACATTTCAATATCATGAAGTCCATGATATGTTAAATGGGGTTTGAATGCTTCTTCGCCTTGGACGAGGTCTATCAACAGCATCAGTAGCAGCAAAGATTTGAGCCCATTGAGCATACAAATGGAAGAGAGCAGCAGCCCGTAACATCGTGTGATGGTGGTTTTATTACAATATTATTATTATAATAGGTTTTGGAGTTCATGCCAAAGAGTTACTCAAGTCTACATAAGTACTTTATAGCTTCCGGAATGGCTATGCTATCTTGGATTTGTTAATTAGCATGTAATTCAGCTGGTTATGCTTTCATTAGCATACTCTGCTGTTTACATTTGATTGACACACCTACATAATGTGTAGAGCCATTTAATTAATACAAAACAGCATCGTGGAGCTTAGCCATTTATGAATCTGGCCTCTTAATGCTGTCTAAGCATGGAAGGAAGGCACCTCCCCTCTCTAGCTGCATACTGCCATCTTAGATGTCATTCCACTAGGGAGTAGGTTATATTTAGTTGAGATTAAAAGAATCAGGAAAATGGATTTGTAGAATTCTGCTTTGTCAAATCTGACATGCAACATGGCATTCTCTCTTAATGCATACATGCTTAAGTAATTAAGTGGCTGGTGGTGCAGCCAAGTACTTGTAATTATATAAAATAACACCATTCTCCTGTTATTTAAATTATTTGATTGCCATGTTGCAAATAAGTGCAGCTTAAATTTCATAGTTCAATATCAGGCTATAGACCTAGAGAAAACAAATCCCACTTTTAAGTGAAAGGATAGAAAGTGAACAGGAATTTATTATTCTTACTGTGCGGATACTTTTAATTTCACTTCGATCCTCCATTTTATAAAAAGTAAAATTAAATAAAATAAAAACAACCAATATTAACAATGTACAGACCTTGTCATTTCATGTAGAGTGCCTACTGATGGTTTAATTTTTTAATTGCTGTTAGCTTCTCATTGGTTGTTTTAATAGTTCATTTTATTCCATATATATAAGCTATATATATATATATATATATATATATATATAGATATATGTATTCACACACAGACACACATTGTATATACATATATCTATATATCTATATATATATATATATATATATATATATATATATATATATATATATATGTCAGATGATCGACTTTTCAGAAACTCTAAAAAATATTGAAGAGTCCATAAGATCAAGTTTCCGAAAACACGAACATTAAAAAACAAACAAAAAAAAAAACACAAAAATCTACCTTTTTTTACATTTTTTAGGGGGACAAGCACCCCCTTCACCCCCACCCCCCTGCAAACTATATATACTGAGATTGCACTACATTGGCGAAAAGAGTAAATTTCCTGATCCTTACTATAACACGATTGCCATTCAAAAACTCAATTATATGATCCAGGCCATATGGAATTTCAAGTTTCTGAAATTCCATATCAGCTGATAGGGACCCACACACACATATATATATATATATATATATATATATATATATATATATATATATATATATATATATATCACACACACACACACACACACACACACACACACACACACACACACACACACACACACACACACACACACACACAAACATACACACACATCATGTAACTTGTCTTTATTTTTAATCATTTAAAAGACATTCTAGACCAGGCACCAGGGTCAGTGCCATATTAATAAAGGAAATTGGATAGGGGTTATTCATTGTCTTATTATTTATTTTTACTGTTTAAACTATTATTGCTATTGGAACATAAAATATTATCTGTGGCAGCCCAATGAAGCAGAGAAAAAATGTTTGTCTTTAATCGTAACAACCTAGTTTTATGAGTGTGCCAGATGCTATGAGGGTCACCTGGGTTAGATACGAACAAACAAATGCAGAGCATGTGTTTTTGGAGCTAAAATTAAATATTTATGCTACTTGGTAGTTCTCATGGTAGAAGTCATGGGGGCTCACAGCAGGCAAGTGATCATGTGTGAAGAGATGTCTACAAAGGAGTATGAGAGATAAAAGAAGTATTTTCTTTTTACATTAATGTCATTGTATCTTTGGTGTTGGAGGAAGGGGAATAGAGGATAAGACACAAAATAAAAATGCCTTGACCCTGAAAGGGAATTAGCAAGGTGGTGGATAGTGGATAATTTCTGATATATAAGCTCCAAAAAAGAAGAATGTATTGTCTTGGTGGTGATCAATGTAACATCTCAAAGTCCAAAAAGAAACAGCCCATCGCACCATGGCAGAATATTTATCATAAATACACTACTAAAGTGTTTTCGCTTAATGCTTCATCAGGGATTTACCTACACGTATAAGTTCAGAAGCGGCATGTAGACAGACAATATAATTAATTAATTAAATGTTGATTGCCATTCTTTAATAGCGCCCAGTATACTGGACCAATAAACCTAAGGTAAATTAAATTAAATTGTATTACTAATGACAGTAAAAAACCCTTTTTAAAGGGCAAAGGTTAGAGTCATGCTACTACTTCATTAGCACCCTGACCTCCTGTACATCTGATTACAGGGCCAGATATCAAAACATATTTCTCAAAGCATTACTGTTTGATACATCTTAAATGCAGACTGAAACATGACAAGTAAAACCCTTGGATGGAGTCTGTATATAAATCTAAATCTAAATTAAGAGATGGCATGATGAGGATGCTATGTTGCATTATTAGTCACGCCTGTTTGACTCTTTCTATTTCTTATAACCTCTGTAATTTTCTCTGCTATACAAAACCATTTAAGTAAACACTTTCCCAGACTCCAACTTAGATGTAAGGGTTTAAAAATAAAGATTTAATAAAAACACCAATTATTAATAAAACTTCCATGCCACAGATCCAATGCAGAGTTTTCTGAAAACTAATAAAAGTTAAGCTGCCCTTCGCAGCTCTTGTACGGTGGCAGTACAAACACAGCTATCCCATGGAAGGTCATAAATTCAGTTTTTGCACTGAGTAGTGACATGAGACAGACGCCACAGACCCCATGAGTTAAATATCTTTACACCTCATTGGGCAGAATTATCTATTGCATTTTCATGCCATTGAAAACCAGAGCCCCAGATGAAATCCCATTTGACAAAGCTGAGTGTCTGCTTGCATTTTACTAGTAGTGCAGCTTTAGGGTGCCACACAGGTGACAGGATAGCAGAGCTTGGAGCAGGCGACACCTTGAGAAATTGTGGAAAACCTTACCGCTTGAAGGCTGTATTAATTCTGCAATACATGTGCGATTATGTAAAAGATGATCAAGGAGAAACAGCATACAGTACAGATTATGTTTTTGTGCTTGGACAAGCATACTGTATCCGAGCCAATAATGAAACCAAATACAGAGAATAGGAAAATTTCATGAGTTACATGATTACAGATAATGAGGCACCTGTAAAAATGTAATGTCTAGAGGCTATATAAAGTGTACCATACCAATGATCTTCTAAAGAAAAGATGAACATTAGGAACCAGTCTGTAGGAACCTGGTATATATTTGCCTTTTATTTACAGTTTGATAATTTAAATGAAACAAAATAACCAGATATTTAATGGGTCTATTACCAAAACAGACTTGTTCCCGTATTGTTTACTCATTTTCATACTGTTCCTGAACAACAGCAAAAGCATTTAAACCATAGTAGCATATGGCACTGAAAATAGAAATATTCTAAAAAGCCCAATGTCCCTGATCTGATACAGGCATTTCTGATACAATACTGCAATCACACTCAATAGCAACGCCATCAAAATGACACAGTTGCACTTCTGCCAAGCAGCTGGTTCTGTGCAGGTGATAACAAATGAGAGTAAGTTATACTGACAGGTACTCCACATGCATGTACAATGAGCCTGAAAATGTCATGGATTGCTCTGTGACATCCCAGCAGGACATCCTACAGTGTGATCTACTGCAGAGAAAGTGTAATAATTGTTTTAATGTTGCATGACACTGTGATGAAACAACGATTCATGAGCTTTGTTCTCTTACCCTGTGACACGGCATCAATTTTATCACCTATTTACATGGTATGATATTGTGCAGGGCGGCAGCAGGACAAGGCAAAAGGTACCTGTGTACTTAATTTAGACATGCCCATACTGTGTTATACATATAGTATGCCATAGATCTTGGCAGTATATGTAGTGGTGCGTGAGTTGAGAGCCTTCTCTGTGTTACTGTTTTGAATGAGAGAGAGCACGGATTCTAGATGCTTGGTGTAAATACATCTCTTGCACTCTGTACTAGATTGTGTTATTAGTAGAGGGTTGTCTGCATACATGAGGAAATTGCTACACTGCCTCCAGAGACCCAAGTCAACAAGGCTGTCAGGAGAAACAAGGGTAGTCCAACTGTCCATAATGCTAGGTTGAAGACTGTTGTCACTAGGGGTGGCTTTTCAGATACAATCACAGAGGAGCTCAGCGAATGGATATTTATGCCTTGGTTTTAAGGGAAAATTTGTTGAATTTAACTGTGCAGCTTTGGTGCACAATTGCACAGCAGTGCGTGGTACTGCATGACATGCAGACAAGCAGAAACCTGTTCAGATGCAGAGCCTAAATACCAGAAGCAAAGACTTGAAAACAAACTCTAACAAAATACAAAATGAGCAATGAGGATGTTTATTCCAAGCCCTAGACTGCCCCCCTGTACCAGTCAGGTCCCTATCAATACAATTCTCTCACAAAAGTGCAGATAGACCCTTCCAATCCATGGATGCCCTGTAAAAGATGCTCAGAGCAAACAATATAGTTATGTAATAGGATGCGCAGTCACCTATGGTGTGACTTTCCACCCAGGTTGTATGTTCGTCTTAGGACAGGTAAATGAAGTCATGTACTATGTGAATTCAGCACTCCATATATGTTCCCATATGACTGCTTCCATGTAGCATATCTTTAGCAAGGATATGTTATGTGAATCACATGGTATCAACAAATTTACAACCATGTACGCTCTGGGATTTGCATTATGTTAGTACCATATTGTGAATTCTGTTTGTAAATTTCCCTGACTGTTATTGAATCCTAAAAGACAACGCTGATTGCATTGTGACTGATCTGTAACATCTTCAAACATATGTCCCTGGTAACATACCTCCTCCAGAATTCAAAGATGTATTGGATGATTCCTACAGAAGGAGTCATCCTACTACTGTAGCTCCCAATAACGTTCCAGTTATGTTATGAACCATCTTCAGTAATATGCCTAATATCATTTGGGCATGGTATCTCCTTTTCACTTTTTGAAGCTGCTGTACCTTTAAAGAGAGCAATGTAAAAGAACATGCATACAATGCTGTAATCCGACTGTACTCCCATACATTTACAGGTGCCATCATTTGAATACAATGCTGTAATCCGACTGTACTCCCATACATTTACAGGTGCCATCATTTGAATACAATGCTGTAATCCGACTGTACTCCCATACATTTACAGGTGCCATCATTTGAATACAATGCTGTAATCCGACTGTACTCCCATACATTTACAGGTGCCATCATTTGAATACAATGCTGTAAACCGACTGTACCTCCATGCATTTACAGGTGCCATCATTTGAATACAATGCTGTAATCCGACTGTACCTCCATGCATTTACAGGCACCATCATTTGAATGCAGTGCTGTAATCTGACTGTACCGCCATGCATTTACAGGTACCATCATTTGAATACAATGCCGTAATTTGACTGTACATCCATGCATTTACGGGTGCCATAATTTGACTGCTGCATTATGAAAACAATCATAATTTAAGTCCAAATGCTGTGAAGTGATACTGAAATCACTGTCACCTGCTTATGCCACTATTATCCTCCTCAGATGACTGCTGGGAAAAGCAGAGGGAAAAGGTAAATATTCTGTAGTGACACATAAGCAAGAACTAGCTTACACACATCCAAAGGCACAGAAAGCACCCTGGCCTTACAGGGCTACAATGCCTTTCATATGTTCAGACCACAAACTGAGCAAGAAAGAACCAAATGAGGAGGTGTATCCATCTTCATTAAGGATAAGTACACCTTGAGACTGATCAAACAGTATGACTCTCTTGAAATACTCTATGTCCAGTTATCTATAGGCAAAGCCACCTACCACATCATAGCTAGCTATAGGTCCTCCACCATGGAACAGAAAAAACATATCACATACTTGGGCTTACTGGAGTCAGTTAGCATACACCCCAACACCTTACTCATGGGTGGTTTTAATTATTCTACCATTTAATGGGAAACATACACAACCATAAACATGCTGGCTCACAGGTTCTTGGTCTTTGTCAATGCAAATGCTCTGGAACATCTAGTCAGCACACCCACAAGAGGTTCAAATGTCCTGGACATAGTACTTAGTAACATGGAAGAGCATTGCACCCTTCCCTGTGTGATGTATTCCCTGGTAAGATTGGACCATAAATCAGTCTCTTTCAATGTAATTATAAGACCAGATACACCATCAAGCTCAAAAACCCTTAAGAATTTTTCAGAAACAAATTACCTCCTACTAAGTGATGATATAAGAAATTTCAAAGCCCCCTTGAATGCAGATAACATTGACTCATATGCAGAGGTGTACACCAATGCCTTATATAACCACTTTAGTAGTTTTATAGACTTGGCTGTACCTGACCAGATTAAAATCATGTCTTGATGAAAAAACAAGCCACCCTGGTGGACCCCTAGTATAAACAGGCTGTATAACAAGAGAAAGAAACTAATGTCCAAGAACAAGAACAAACTGGCTCAGCAGAGAAGGAAATACCTCTCTAGCTTAAACAAACAAATTAGAGATCTTGTCAAGTCCTTCTAAGCTAATTATGAAGCTAAAATAGCCTTCCTAGCTAAGATAATCACAAGACTTTCTTTAACTACATCAGAAATCTAAAAGGGAATACCCAGCTATGTGCTGAACTGATTGTGAATGATACTACCCATACTCAACTAGAACTAATAGGCAACCTGCTTGCTTATAGACTTGGAGCAAACTTCACCCCTCTGTCCCCTGCAGTCACTCCCCAAAGTATAGCTGCTACCATTCCTTAGCCTATGTATCTCAAGAGAACAGGTCATCTCGGCACTCTCCAAGGCCAAAAACATGGCATCAGTGGGACCAGACAACATCCCATGTTGCCTTTCAAACAACTTAAAAACATGAACTAGCAGACCCACTTGGGAGCCTGTTTAACCACAGCCTGCAAACTGGCTATGTACCTGAGGAATGGAGGACAGCAACGGTAATCCCACTGCACAAATGGGGACCGTCGACTGATCCTGGAAATTTTAGTCCAATAAACTTCAGTAGCCTCATCTACAAGGCCAAAGAATCATTATGAACCTTTTTAACAAGGACATAGGTAATCTCCAAACTCTAGACCAAACCCAGTTTGGATTTGTTAAAAGTTGACTTCTTTGAGAAGGTTGCTAAGGACCTGGATGAGAGAAAGACAGTGCATACCAACTGTCTTGACCTAGCCAAGGAATTTGACATGATACTCCACTCAGGTATTATAGAGAAACTCTTCCAATTGGGAATTAACCCCTGCATTACTAGATGGGTAGCCAACTGGCTTACCAACATGACACATATGTCAAACTGGGTGACTTCACCTCTAGTAAAAGACCAGTCACCAGTGGCATATCACAGGGTTCTAAGAAGTCCAGGCAAACTTGGACTGCCTGTGGCTGACTAAGTTCACAGATGATTGCAAATTGGGAGCAATCATTGAGTCCCTCAATGATATTAATATAGTGATGACAGAGTTAATTCAGACAAATTATTGGTGCCACAGGAATGGATTAAAACTAAATGCAGAAAAGTACATTATTATTCCCTTTGGGAAAGTGGACATCCCTGTTAATTACATTATATACAACACCCCCCCCAAGTGTAGAGTAACCTAAACTTTGACCACCACGTATCCACAGTAGTAAGGAAATCCTTCTATGTGGGACATCTTATAAGTAAAGGTATCACATCTAGATCTAAGGGAGTTATAATTCCATTATACTCGGCCCTCATCAGACCAATAATTGAGTACAATGCTCCCTTTTGCATGTACCTCACCAGACACGTGCAACAATTGGAGAGACAGCAGAGGTTTTTCACCAAGAATTTACAGGGTACATAAAACAAATCTTACAAGGAGAGACTGAAAGCCCTGTCACTGTATTCTGTCTCCTTAGGTTGCTAAGGGATGATCTGTGCCTGGCTTACAGGACAGTCTCTGACATGGCCTTGTTGGAAATGCTACACATTTGTAAATCAAACTACATAAGGGTCACTCACTCCAGGGATCCTAATCTAGCTTCTGACATGAACAGGTCATGTTGGAGAGATAGACACATCTCCCAGAGACTGCTACTTCTCTGGAACAAGCTTCCAATTCTCTTGAAATAGAGCACCTCCATGACCCTCTTTAAATGCAACCTAGATTCATGGATGGGTGAATACAAATTCACTCCTGGTGTGGTACCCATGTTCCTCCCAGACAGAGGAAGTCAGTATTAACAACCATAGACCCTTACCAATGTGAACTTCACAAACCTAACCAATGATAATTGATGTAATTTGGGATAGATATGGCTAGGCTTCCAAGGACTCAAGGGCCGCTAGCATAGTAACTTTCTTTGAACCTATGAACCTAAAATTTATTGACATTGTCTGTGAGCCTTCATGTGTCTCTTTGTTAATAACCATTCTAAGGTGATTCCTGCAAAGTTAGTCAGTGCCTAACTGGAGTTATCACAGGTGAAGTTCCAGAATGCAAAAACTGAAATCAAATCCAAAAGCCCTGTGCATTTTTTGTTACGTGCATATTGATATATTAATATAAATAACAAAGGTCTCATGCTTATTTACAAGATATAACTAACTATTTGAAGTTCACAATGTAGTTCTCTATAGAACAAATACATTTTCTGGACATATTGTTATCTATACATCTACAGGAAGGTATTTCCACTAGTGTAAATCAAAAACAACTAAAAAGAAACACTCTTCTGGATCGGCGTAGTATGCATTCTCGACATGTCCACAGAAACATCATTAAAGGACAGTTGTTAAGATATTCTAGACTGAACACAAAGGACACAGACTTTGTCAAAACTAGTGAACAACTGTTAGATGATTTCAAACAACAGGGCTATAAGGATTGTGAAACCTATACTACCATTAACGAAGTAAACACTTTACGTGGAACTACAGGGAAACCCTATTAGTCTGAGAATGCCTTTATGAATAATGATCTAAACTCAAGAAGAACCAAAAAGGGAGACAGGCATAACGCTAAAACTATAGTTTTATTAACTTACGCTAATGACACTGAATTAATATGGAATATAATAAAAACTAAATAGAAATTTTTAACCAGTGATAGCTCGATAAGGGAAATAGTGGGAGAAAGACCCTCATTTACATTTAAAACAGAAAAGAACCTTAAACTGCTATTATGTCATCAAAATCAGTCAGATACTACTGACACATTAAAAAGGGAACGTTTGCTTTTATGAACTGTAGTTCATGCAAATATATATCTAAGAAAAATCATTTTCAAGATCCTAAAACTGGGAGGTGTTATTATTTAGGAAAATATGCTGACTGTAGAACTAAAAATGTAGTCTATGTTGCCTGCTGTCAATTTTGCACTTCTTATTACATGGGCAAAACTAATTGTCACTTCAAAGAAATAATTTCAAAACATATAAGGGACATAAAACTTCTTCTTCTTCTTTCGACTTTTCCTGGTTAGGGGTAACCACAGCGGATCACCTGTCCGCTCATACTTAAAGACTACAAAAATCCTCTATATAAACATATTGCGAGCAATGGCTCTCACACATTTACATTTTCTGTGCTAGAAGTCATTAGAGAGAATGTAAGAGGAAGTGATATAACCCTGCATACTGAACAGGTTGAAATGAAATGGATTGGGCTACTATAGGCGGGCACGTCTCCTGTGTTGAATACATGTCTGCCCTTGAGACCGACTCTGAAAGGGCATTGTCTCAGAAATAGATGATGATTGGCCAGAAGTACTGCTCTTTACAGAGGCTAGATGGTGAAGTGTGCTGTCTTGAAATCAAGTGATGATTGCTCATTATATAGGATATATATTGAACAATATGGACAGATACTTCATGAATCTGAAGAAGGACATTTTTGTTTGTCCAAAAGCGCGTATCCTTTTATTTGTTTTCTGGTGTAATTGGTTTTAAGCTTTTCATTAAACTTTAAAGATAAGCTTTCTACTTTTTTGCTTTTTCTGCCTTTATAGTACAAGTCATGTTGGAGGAACTGCACATTCAATTTGGTATTAATATAAATACATATAACATGCTAACAGAAAGAGACACTGTGGTCTGTTTACTCTGCCAGTTTGCAGTAGGTGGCATCCTTTGGATGGTCTAACCCTCATTTTTTCTTCCTTACAACTTGTCCTAAACCTGTCTGAATGCATCATTGATTTTAATCTGCACAACATATTCTGACCCCTTCCATGAAGAAATATTTCCGTATGCTCTATTTAAAGCTGTCTCCGTCCAGCCACAGGATATGTCCTCTGGTTCTATCTATCTTACTTCTTCAGATCATTTCCTGTACAAGTCTAGTCAGTTATGTTTTGTACCCATATCATATCTACCCATTTCTCTGCTGGTATATAATAAATATATTCCCAAACTACTCAGCCTTTCCCTATATACTATTTCCAGTAATCTCTAATCTCTCAATCATCCCACTGGCCTTCCTCTACTCCCTCTTCTAGTTTAGTGACACACTTAGTGTCAGAACACCCCCCCCACCCACACACACACAGGATCATAGCTGCTCAGGACTTGTAACATTGCCCCTTCCACACCATACTGAAAGCCATAGGCTTCCCTGTCATTCTGAATTATTCTATATAAAATTATCTTTTTGCTAGTAGGTTTTGCAGTCTGCAAAAAATCTTTGTCACTGTGGACAGTATATAAACTGACACCTTTGGGTACCACTATGTAAACTGCTAGTACCATCTGTACCACTGAGATGCATCCAGTGCTATTGCTAAAGGAAAAGGACACTTGATGTGTTAATGTATTTCAGGTTTGTTAAAGCCATTTTAACTTGATATACATGCCTTTCTTACCCATGAGCAGCTTGTGTCCTTTAAAAAGTAAGCATGTAGGCCTACTGCTACTGTTCCCTTCAATGAAGACTGACCCATACTGGCAACCCAAATGCTAATTTAAACAAAAGTATCATATCTCCTATCAGTCATACATCCAATTATTTTCATTACCATTCTGAACTCTGACAAAAGTGTATTCAAGGCATTTATAGCTGCTGACCGTTGAGTTACTTTTTCTATATAATTACTTTGGAACCACTTATCCAGCAGTTGGTTGATGAAACTGACTGTTTCTGATATAAACATGCCCGGCTCAGGTCTGTCCCACTCTTATGCTCCCCCTGCTTGGCCTCAATCCACTTTACTACCTACTCCCAGTTCCCACCCACTCCCTCTACAAGTATATTTATACCTACATAAGACATATTACTGCACAGACCCCTCCCCTTCCTGCTCATATACCTATTTCAGTTCTTTTGTCATTCTTTTCCTTCTATCGCTTTCTGTACTTCACTTTTCCTGTACTTCAAGACATGTCTTGAAATCATCACTTCCTATTATTTAATTAACTTTATATGTCCGCCAGTCTCAGTTTATCACCCACTTTTCATCATCTACAAATAACTACTAATAATTTTTGTTATCTCTTCTAACCATATTGCTAATATTCTAAGCACCCTTCTACTCCATTTAAGTTTAAATATAAGCCCAATACAAGCTTGCCATTATACCCTTTACTTTACTTACTTTACTAAATTATTTCCCTATGTGTTGCTGTACACCCCAGTCCCAG
This sequence comes from Protopterus annectens, assembly GCF_019279795.1. NCBI lineage: Eukaryota > Metazoa > Chordata > Ceratodontiformes > Protopteridae > Protopterus > Protopterus annectens. The sequence continues at coordinate 370,134,941 of NC_056732.1, read as the reverse complement.
CCCATACTCCTCATCTGTACCATCCGCTCTTACAACCCCTGCATCTGTACTCCAAAAACCCTAAAAATCTCTTCCATCAACACTTGAAGTATAGTAAACAAAGTAAAAGAATTCCAGTCCTGGATATCTCATTACTCAACTGACATTGTCATCCTCATTGAAATCTGGCTTAAGTCACACACCAAGACTCTGAAATTCTTCCCCTAGGCTATAATATTATATACACGGATAGATTAAACAAAAGAACTGGTAGTGCAGCCATCCTATTTTCAAAATACCTTGTTCTCTCTCCTCATGCTTTATCTCACCTATATTTCATGCTGCAGAGATACTAACTTCTAACTTGAAACTAAACAGTCATAAAATCTATATATCATTGCTCTGTATTTTCCCTACAGGTTAAATATCCCTATCCTAGAAAACATCCTTAACTGTATATCAAATTCCATAACCTATAAAACTACAGTCCTTGATGATGTTAGCACTGACTGGCAGCACCTTTCAACAGACAGTTCCTCAGATAGAATCAATCTATATGGATTTACACAACTGATAACCTCCTATACTTGCCCCAACAAAATCTCAGATTCTGGATCTTAGTTTCAAATCCTAAATAATATAACTTTCCCAGAACCCTCCCAGCCTCACTCAGTGACCACTATCCCATCTATGTCCAGAGATTAATAAACCAGAACTCCAAACATCAGCTTCTTAAGGAATGCCATCACCTTACCAACTTTAAACCTGATATTTTTAACAATTTTCTTCTATCCCTTAACTGTTCCAGTCTGCACTCATAACTGCTGAACAATGCTGTACTTAAATTCAATTCACTATTTCACAATGCTTTAAATAACCATATCCTCATCAGAAGAAAACATATAAAATCCACCCAAACTGCCTGGCTATCCCACACTAGTCATACACTAATATACAAGAGAGACAAAGCTTGGCAAAACTGGGAAAGAACCAAATTTCCTGCCCACCTTCAAACTTATAACCATCACTGTAACCTTGCTAAAACTAAAGTCACTGATTTAAAAAACACACTATTTAGATCCACAAATAAACCATAAAAAAGCAAGGAATTTTGGTTCTTTATTAACAAAATCTTATACCTTGGAATGCCAAAAAAAGCATTATTTAGATCCACAAATAAACCATAAAAAAGCAAGAAATTTTGGTTCTTTATGAACAAAATCTTACACCTTGGAATGCCTACTGCCCTATCCCCTGCCCAGATACGTCTCAGATAGAAACTGCTAATGAATTTAACTCCTATTTTATAGACTCTGTTGCTATCTTAACACAAAATCTCATACAAACACACAATGGCCCTGATGAAGTTCCAACTTCCAATAAACCTCTTTTCTCATTAAAAGATGTCTCTACTTCACATATAAAATGCCTACTCAGTAAGCTCAAGTCCTTTCAACCTCCACTGACAATCTACCTACAGAATATCTAGAGCTTGCAGCTACTTCCATTGCTTATCCATTCTCAGTCTTGATCAAAAGATCCATTCAAGAATCACATATCCTATCTCTCTTGCAAAAAAATCTACATCATTCCACTTCACAAAGGCCATAATGCCTCTAAAGTAAACTTTAGGTCTATCACTACTGCATCCCCCTCTCTAAAATTCTAGAAAAATGCAATGCAGTACCTTCTTCAAGACACTCTACTTACCTTTACCCAACATGGTTTCTGCCCATGATATAACACAACTGCCCTGATTGCCTTCTTAGATAACATCATCAAAGCTATAGACAATAATAACTTGGTCTCTTCTTGTTTTTAGATCTCTCCAAAGCCTTAAGGTATCTCACTCCAAATTACTCTGTAAAATGTCTGCACTTGGTCTGTCTAATCCAACAGTCAGATGGTTAGCTAGCTACCTTTCTCACTGACAACAATCTGTAAAATGGCTCTGTACATATCACTATTTTCTCCTAGTTAATACCAGCATGTCCCAAGGCTCTATCCGTGGACCTCTTCTCTTTAATATCTTTATTAACAACTTATATACATCATCCCACCAGGCTTTCCTCATCCAATATGTTGATAACTCCTCCCACAACTGCAAATCAAATACTCTTCCCCCTTTATACTGCATTACGTAAAATGCTTTAACTCCATTGAAAACTGGCTCTGTGAAAAAAAACAACTCTTCTTAAATCCCACTAAAAACAAGCTATACTATTTCTCCAAGAATCTCTAACCTCTCTCAAAGACAGCTTCAAAATAACTGTTCTAAGTCTCACAGATGTAGAAGTTGTATTTTATTCCAAGTTACTAGGCATCACAACTGATGATTAATTGAAATTTGATCTTCATATGTGTAATTGTGCAAAAAAAAAATACATCAAAAGCACAGTATGCTCTACTAATCCAAAATTTTCTTCACCATGTCCTCCAGAGTCACACTGGCAAATACATGCCATCTACCTTCTGTACTGTATGTCTTACCAATTCTTACAAATATTCAAATCTCCCTCATCACAAAACTAGAGCTATTTGATAACAAGGTAGCTAGATTTGCAACTAATCTGTCATATAAAAGTGATCGCTGCTGTACTCTGAAAACATTAAACTGGCTTGAGATGCCCAATTACTTCATGTACACTCAACTTCTACTTGACCACAAAAAGATATATGATATATAATCCTGTTGACTGTCCATCCATCAGTAACATTCAAACAATACCTTCCTACCCATCCAATATGCTCATCAGAGAAGCAACTTCTTGAAATTCTGTGTGATACTCAGTCTGTTCATTTTGTACCCCTTAATCTTTTCCTGTCTTAAGACAGAATTAATTACTTTCAATGAATTCCAGTGCAGATAATTCTACGCAGACATTTGCTTGTCCCCTGAGTCCTCTTTACCACTTAACTGCTTTTTTATTTCATTATTGTCGGTAATCTATCCTTCTACTCCTAAAGATGGCTTTTGTGATATAGTTAGTTCTTTTGCAAGTCCCTCTACCAGTCACACCTTTGTTCACCCAGTCTCTATGGTTGTTGCACTTTTTATTCCCTCATACACATGCTTTTTCTAATGTTCATTTTTGCATCATTCTTTGCATGCTCTGTCCTTTTATGTAGTTGTTTTTTGTCTTTCTTATCCAACCAGGGAGGCTATTTCCTGCAGATTGATTTTCTTTTCCTATCTAAATTCTCTAACATGCCATTCCATGCCAACCTTTCATATTCTTCAACAATGAACTTGATTCCTCTGTTTCATCTGTATCATTTGCTTTCTGATACATTACCCAACGTATATCTAGCTCATTATCTGGCATCACAGTATACATTTTTTCAAATCTTCCTGTCTTCTGTAAGCCAAACATTTTAATCCTAACCATCTACAACCTTTAATGAAATAAGCTTACTGAGATCTTACTAACAAACATGATGATATGGATTAGCTAGATAACCATCAGCAGATGCTAAATGATTTTTGCTTTGCATTTCGGTATTTATTCAAGAATTGCTTTAATAAGGTCTTTTTGTTCAATTAATTGATAGAAATATTGCAAACAATATAGAGGAATAAAGACTGCATCACATGCACAAGAACAACCCATTGCAAAAAGAAGCAGATTCACTGACAACTGGATTGCAAATTGGAGATCTACCAGATTCCAAATTGTAAAAAAGTTGCTGGTACCCTTTCTGAATGTAAATTTCTAACTAAAGGGGTACGACAGGGATCAGTGCTAGGTCCTCTGCTGTTTAGCATTTATTTTGCAGTTATCTAAGCTAATAACCTAGAAGTGTGGTTGACCACGTTTGCTGATGACTGCAAGCTGGACACTATTGTCTACTCATTCACTATACTAAATATATCCAGCATGGGTTGGAATATGCACATACCTGGTGTACCAAAAAGGATCTCAAGCTAAGTGCAAAAAGATACTGTGCAGTAGTGTTCACAAAGGTGCCCACATATCATATGTTATAAATGGTACTCCTCCTCAGAGAGATGGTCATAAGAGACCCAGGTATTTATGTGGACAGCTCTGTCTCATTCATGCTTCCATCATAGTCAGGAAATCATTCTAGCTGGCATAGTTACTTTCCAAAGAATAGTTTCAAGATCCAAACAAGTCATCCTATTACTTCTGTACTCTTCCCTTATCAGACCCGTCATCAGATTCAATAACACCACTGGCACGTACAAATCCAAGCATATCGCTCAACTGGAAAGTCCCCAAAGATTTCCAAGAAAATGAAAGACCTTACATCCTTCAACTATTCAAGTAGTAGTCTGCAAATAGGATAAAGAAACAAAGGTGCAAAACTTATTGCTGTTGAATGAATGAAATCCAGTAGGTGGTAAATACTTATGCCCAGACATTCTACTCAAAATATTTTAAGGGTTTTAAAGGTAAGGACATGAATCCTTCATATTTATTTATTTATTTATTTATTTGACATTTGTTGATCGGTTTAGTCCAACTGGGACAGAGCCCTTTTTCAGTGGAGACCCGAGGAGAAAAGCTCCACAGTAAAAACATACAATTAATTAGACCTATAATAATACAAAATATTTACATAGACATAGACAATAGCAAGTTTAACATATATGGCAATTTGAATATAAATTTCAGTATGAGGAGATACAGAGGAGAGAAACAAGAAATAATACAGATAGACATTTAGCTTTTAAAAAGTTTTAAACCAGAATAAATTACACTGGCTGTGAATAGGAGAAGAGATGGTCAGGTATGAAAAGAATTTGTAAGAGTGCAGGACAGAAGCAGAGATGAAGGAAAGATGGGTAGCAGTGTTGCAATAAAGAGAGAGATTAGGAGAAAGGTAAGGTCTCACAGACATAGAAGCAAAATAAGAGAAAAGGATACCTTAGGGAGATGAGTCAGCAGATAGGAAGATTGCACAAACATAGTTTATTTTCCTTGAAGTGTATATTTGCTGCCTTTTTGAATTGGGATTTGAATCTAATTTATCAGATGTCTAGAGGTAGTTTGTTCCATTTCTCAGCAGGGTAACAGCTATAGAGATTTTTCATATCAAAATGAATTACCCAATTATATTAGAAAGAGAGGAATGTGGCTTGAATAAGGAAATTACTTTGTGTGTTGCTTCTTTTCTCACCATTTTAAGTGAGCTGGCAGTTGCTTTGCTTAATGAACCGGCGAGATGAGAAATGTGTCATGATGTCTAAAGTAAATGTTTTTAATTTCCAGCACAACAGAGATTTAGATATTTTTATTATTTATTTATTTATTTGACATTTGTTGACCAGAATAGTCCAACTGAACTATTGTCTTTTTCAGCATTGGCCACAGAGAAAACCTCCACAGTACAACTAAATAAATTTGCACAAATAAAAAAATTAAGTAAAAGCCATTGCAGTACAAGTAAGATAAGACAGCTAAAATACATCAATACAATGTAGTAAGAAAAAAAAAAACAAGTAATAACACATTTAGATTGTAATCAATGGTCTACAGTACTTACAAAAAACAGTTTGCCTTTTTCATTATAGGAGGTGAAGTTATTTATATTAATAGCCATAATGCAATAGTATGCATGTAGCAGGTTTCTAGGACTAAGACGTGAAGGAGCATGGAGAATAGTAAGAGACTGTCTTGTCGTATGAGGAGGTTGCTTTCTATAAGATACTGGATGAGAAGGAGGAAGTGGAGGAAAGAGAGGAAAGGTGCATAGTTGGGGGGGGGGCAAAAGGATGGGTTTCAAGTGAGGTGATTACAGTGACAGGTCATGGGAAGCCTGTTCCATAACAGGGTGGGATAATAACTGTTGAGATTACGGCCAATGGATTTTCTGGGTTTGTGACTCTGTAATAGACATTAGTCTGAGCTCCAGAGGGTTCAGGGGGTGTAGAGGGAGACTAGTGAGGAGATGTCAGGGCAAGAGAAGGGCTTGTTCAGGATCTAATGGATGTTGAGTAGCTAAGTAAGCAGAAGTTGGTGGGGAAAGCCAGTTGAGTGTCCTAAGAGTGTGACAGTGGTGAGATTTAGAAGCCAGATTGGCAGCAAATCTAGCAACTTTGTTGTAGGTGGTTTCAAGTTTGGAAAGGAGTGAGGACTGTAAGTTTGTTAAGATTTGTGAGCTGTAGAAGAGGATATGGAGGAGGTATGCCTGGGCAAACAAAATTCTGGAGTCTGTTGTGAGGAACCTTTTGTTTCTATACAGCAGGCCAAGCTTTTGGTGTGTTTTCTTGATACAGTGTGGCACATGGAGGTCAAATTTAAGTTGGTCATCTATGATTGCATCAAGAACCTTAGTATGGTTTTCAGCCATGATAATAGTGCTGTTAAAGGGAGAAATGGTGAATGAGGATTTGTCGTGGGAAAAGGATTTAGGGAGGAAGAGTAGAAGTTTTGTCTTTTTGGGATTCAGTATGATTTGGTTGATAGCAAATTATTTTTCAGTGAAGTGGAAAGATTTTGCATAAGGGTGAGCAGGTCAGAGGGGTTGTCAGCAACAAAGATAATTGTGGAGTCATCAGCAGCAAAGATGATTGTGGAGTCATTAGCATACTGTATAAGGGATGACTGAGGAAAGGATGTGTAAAGTTGATTACTGAAGATGTTGAAAAGAAGAGGACCTAGAACTGAGTATTGCAGGATACCCATTTTGATGGGGAGAAATGGAGAAAGAGCAGAGAGCCACTTGACAGATTGCTGTCAGTTAGAGAGATAGCTGTTAAACCAAGAGATAGTTGCTGAGGAAAGGTTGAGGTGAGAAAGCTTGGAAAGGAGGATGGGGTGAGAGACAGTGTCAAAGGCTTTGGAGAGGCCAAGAAAGAGACAGAACACTAGTTTATTATTGTCTCTGGCTAGGGAGATGGAGTAAGTAAAGGAAAAAAGAGCTGTAGTGGTGCTGTGGTGGGAGTGAAAGGCATGCTGGGTTGGGATGCACAGCTTTCTTAACTGAGATAGACCATGACTTGTTTATGAACACATTTTTCTACAATTTTAGAGAGAGGAGAAAGTATAGCAATAGGTCAAAAATAGAGAGCTGTGCAGAGATTCCACCTTTATGGATGGGTATGGTATAGAATTGTTTCCAGAGAGTAGGGACTGTGGATTCCCTTATTGAACAGTTTATGAAGATGGAAACAGGATATGCTACTGAATTAGCTGCAGCCTTAAGGAAGAGAGATGGCAGGTTATCAGTGAATGGGGAACATGAGTTAAGCCTGAGAAGGAGATTTTTAATGTAGTTGGTAGGAACTGATTTTAGTGAGTAGGGGGTGTTTTGAAGTGGTGGGGTTGTGGGAAGAGAAGGCTTGGTTGGGTACAAAGTCTACACAAGTTTGATTATAGTATCAATGAAGTAAGAGTTGAAAGTGGATGCTGTTTTTTGAGGTGTGTTATTTGTGGAGGAGTTGGGAGTTGAGGGATTCCCTGGGTGGAAAATTGTCTGCGGGTCTGAACTGTCTGCAAACAGCTAAAGTTAACTTTGAACCTAACACCACTCTTAAGTATTCAACTGCGGTACCACCTTTATCATTCTTATAAGAAAAGCGCAGTCTGGGTCTGAACTGTCTGCAAACAGCTAAAGTTAACTTTGAACCTAACACCACTCTTAAGTATTCAACTGTGGTACCACCTTTATCATTCTTATAAGAAAAGTGCAGTCTGGGTCTGAACTGTCTGCAAACAGATAAAGTTAACTTTGAACCTAACACCACTCTTAAGTATTCAACTGTGGTACCACCTTTATCATTCTTATAAGAAAAGCGCAGTCCAGGACTGAACTGTCTGCAAACAGCTAAAGTTAACTTTGAGTATGTGTCTACCTGTTTGAGCCAATATTCATTTTCCCCTGGAGAGCACTCTGCTTTGGCTTGTAAGCAGCCCCCCCCCACACACACACACTCATCTTCCACTTTCTCTCTTATTCCCTCCTGTTAGCAAATAGTATCCATAACTGATCAACACTGTGTGTTTGTTAATTTAAACTGAGACCACAGTAGCCTACTGATACAAGGTTATCCTGTTTTTCCACCTGAGAAATGGTTAAGAAATGACTTACAGTTTCAGAGCAGTCCTTGGTCAATTGTGATTGTTTCTTAAACACAAACTTGTCTTTGCTTTGGCTCATTAGTAGCAGTACAAAGAACTGCCTGCTCACACCCTTGTTCTCCCCTCCCCCTTCCCTGTTTATTACCTTAAGATAATCCCAAAGTTAATAAATATTACCTGTGGCAGGCACCATTTTTAAAACTACAACCACCCTTGTCACTATCATATGTTCATTTATCAGTTAACTCTGTTATCTGATTGTTTCCATCCCCCTCATAAGAGCAACTAACAGGGTCTCTACCAGCTTCACTCCCCACCCTGCCCCCTATTCCCTCCCGCCCCCAGTGGTCCCACCTTTATTACACTCACAAACCCCTCCCATCTTTCCAATAGCCAGCCACAGCGCTAACCCAACGCTACCTCCTCCATCTTCCCACTACTATCACTCCTCCTCAGCTAACATGTACAAACATACATTACCTTTGCTCACTGCATGCACTCTCCTTGCATATCTTACATCCTACCAAAGCTCCATCATTCCCCCACTCAACCACTACCACTGTACTACTACTCACACCACCACTCATGTCTAACCCTCACTCAGCTCCCCTCCCACCAACTCAAGAACCATCCCTATGCACCCCTCACATATTCTACCAACTATATTACTCAAACATAAAGCATCCCTACAACTTAACATAGTAATCCTCCCACCATACCTATTACCCACAGAGCACAATCATAAAGTTTTCCTTATAAACAAACACATTCAAAAACTGAGAAAACTAATAACCTCATGCATATCAAAACTAGCCCTAAGTGGAGACATCCACCCCAACCCTGGCCCTACCATCTCCAACCTCAATCCTCATAATCAGACTAGAAACCACAACTTCTCCCATATTACAGCCAATAGAAAGCCAAGTGACTTCCTTCTACTAAGCCTAAATATTAGAAGTATATCCAACAAAGTCCATAAACTCCATGCCACCATAGACTTGTACTCCCCAGATATAGTCATCCTGACAAAACCTGGCTAAAACCTCACATTACCAGTGAGCAAATACTCCCTACAGGTTACGGCATATTAAGAGTAGACCGGCTTAACAAGAAAGGAGGCAGTGTAGCTATAATATTTAAACAGAATTTAAACATCCAGATCTTAAAATCATCAGCTCCACAAATAGGCAATGAAGAAATAATATATACCAACCTTAAAATAAACCAAAACAAAACCATCAACATAATTGGATGCTACTTCCCACCTGGCCAAAACATCCCTCCACTAGAAAACCTCCTCAGCTGGTCTACCCACCATCTCCCCCAAGAAACTATCATTTTAGATAATTTCAATATTGACTGGCAATCCTGTTCTGCCAACCATCCAACCCATCATGTAAACCTTCATTGCTTCACCCAACTAGTCCAGTCACCAACCAGGATAAATAAAAACTCCAGCAAGCACACTACCCTGGATTGGATAATAGTCAGTAAGAGCCCTCAGTCATATATAACAGGCTGCTTATCAGATGGCCTCTGTGATCACCCCCCAACATTCCTACTCAAAAAATACCTATACCAAGCTAAACCTGTCATCTACCATCAAATACGTAAAGAACTAAACTATAACCCCCTCACATTCATCTCATCCCTCAAAGAATGTAACTGGCATCTTCTAAAGTACCTCAGTCTTGATGACACAGTTGAATTTTTTAATACTACCTTCCTGAGCATCCTTAATTACCATGCCCCCATAAGACTTTCCAGAACCAAAGCACAACCCTCCTCATGGCTACAGAAAACCACTAAGTCAGAAATGAAAAACAGGGATAAAGCCTGGGAGCACTGGCGCAAAACCAAGACCCCCTCAACTAGACAGAAATTCCTAGAACTACGCAATAGAGTCAAAAAGCAAATAAAACAGGACAAATTCCAATACTACCAGTCTGCCCTAGACTCCTCACAACACAGCCCCAAACAATTCTGGTCCTCCATAAACTCTATCCTCCACCCAGGTAAAGTCAGTACCCCTCCTCCTAACATTCCTCACTCCTCAGAAAATATTGCTACCTCATTCAACACACACTTCACCCAAACCATACTATCACTAGCTAAACAACACAACCCCCCCCTCCAACCCACACCTTCAACTAGTAATCTCCCCACTGCCTTCTCTTTTTCTCCTGTACCTACCTCCAACATAAAAAAAACTCTTAACTAAACTTAAACCCACCAAATTAACAGCAGACAACCTCCCAAGTGAATACCTACAAATCGCAGCTGTTGCTCGGGCCTACCCAGTATCCATTATGATTAACCGATCTCTGTCAGAAAGTTACGTTCCCACACTGTGGAAAGTATCACATATAATTCCCCTCTACAAAGGCAGACCCTCCACAGAACTAACCAATTACCACCCCATAGCTATTCTCTCTCCACTCTCCAAAATACTAGAGAGATGCATACACTCTCGGGTCTCAGACTACCTCCTTACTAACAACCTTCTTTCCAGTACTCAGCATGGTTTCCGACCAAACCATAGCACCACCACTGCCTTACTCTCCTTTACTAACACTATCCTTCAGCATAAAAACAATGGCTATCTCTCCTCTGCTACTTTCCTAGACCTATCTAAAGCATTTGACATGGTCCCACACAAACAACTTATCTCTGTCCTCAATAACCTGTCCTTCTCTCAATCAGTCACCAACTGGTTTCAGAGTTACCTGTCTGACCGCCAACAATCCGTTGTATGGCAGAATGACATATCTATCCAACTACCTGTCTCCATAGGGGTTCCCCAAGGATCCATCCTTGGACCCCTACTCTTCTATGTTTACACCAATAATTTAGCCTCTGCCACCAAACATGGCACACTCATACAATACACAGATGACTCAACCATCATCTGCTCAGCCCAGTCCCTACCCAAACTGCTAAAAGTCACACAGGAAGCCTTTTCCTCTGTTGAAACTTGGTTATCCGATGCCCAATTAATACTCAACCCAAACAAAACTAAACTACTCATCTTCCAACCCACCAAACATACTCAAAACAACTCTCACTTTAACATCACAGCAAATGACAACACCACTATATACCCAACTGAACACACCAAATTGCTAGGAGTGGAAATAGACAATAAACTAAAATTTAACATTCACATATCCATGACCATAAAAAAATTCCACAAAAAACTAGGAGCGTTATACAGAAATAAGCAACTTCTCACCAAAGCAGCAAAGATTTCAATAGAAAATTCCCACCTTATCTCCACCCTACTTTATGCCTCTCCAATATATATATATATATATATATATATACCAACCTAAGGCAATGCGATCTAAACAAGCTAGAGACCTGCTACAACAAAATCGCCAAATTTTCCACAGGGGCATCCTACTGTAGTCACCACTGTCTCTCACTTGCTGAACTGGGCTGGCTTGAACTCCCTCACCTCCTTCAGTGGTATCAACTCTCACTCACCCACAAACTAGTAAACCATTCACTAAATGTCCCATCTCTCCAGAATTTACTCCAACCCTATCGCACCACCAGACCACTAAGATCCAGCAACAAAAATCACTTACAGATCACTAAAGCCAATAACTCTGCTGGTGAAGCACTATTCTCTTGCACCATAGCCAAATTATGGAACTCGCTCTTCCACCCACAATTACCACCGTACCATCATGCACCCACTTCAAAACTTTACTAAAAGCGCACCTAAAAACATGCTGGCTATGCCCTTGCAACTCCCACTCTAATATCACCCACCCCATCCAACCACTACTTTTCTTTCCACTCCACTAACTACCTTGATTATAGTAAGCTCAGATGCTCATAAGCCTAGTACTTGTTATACAGCAGGAACTTCTTATTGTAACATTTGTTAATGTCTGTTATGTACTTCACAGATAAAGATTCTAGTTGTCTACTGATGTACTATGTTCTTCATCTGTAAATATGTTGTAAGTAATTGTTATGTTAAATTGTTAATCGCTATGTAATCTAATGTAACTACTGTCTGTTTATTTTAACTGTGGAGCTTTTCTCCCCGGGCCTCCGCTGAAAATGGACCTACATCCAGTCGGACACTCCCGGTCAACAAATGTAAATAAATAAATAAATATATAAATACAATTGATTGATAGTGTTCCAGAACTTTTGGGGGTTTCTGGGTTCTGAGTTAGTGAACCAAGGGGGACTTCAAGATTTAACTATTATCATTCTGGGAGGGCAAGAGATTTATTTGAGTTCAGAAAGATTGAGTTAAATTGTAGAACAGCTTCATCAAGAGGAAGGACCAGTCAGTTGAGGTGAGAGAAATATTGAATGTGTCAGGGTTGAAGTTTGTTAGCCTATGGCATTCTTTAAGTTTGTGTGGTATAGAAAGGTGGAGTGAGTATCTTTGGACACACACTGGGGAGGGGTCGCTAATGGAGTCTGGTAGAGATTCAGGGTGGTGAGAGATGCTTGGATTGGAGACAAGAGTCCAGTCTAGGATAGAACTGGAAGTGGTGGGTTTATAATGATAGGTGGGAGAAGAGATAAGTTGTGTGTAGGCTTGCAGGTTTATGCTGGTGGTGGGGAGTTAGAGGTGAGGGGTAGCCAACTGATGTTAACATCACCTAGTAGTATGGTTTCATTAGGTATATTGTCGGGCATCCAGCTGAGGATCTGTTATAATAAGGGTATATTCTCTTATGGGGGTATGCAAACAGTGACTATAGTTAGGGTTTTATGGTCATTAAGTTTGCATTTAGCAATAATGAGTTCTGCTGGGTGAAATGATGGGTGAAGGTTCAGTAGAGAGCATAGGATTAAGAGGTCTGAGTAAACTATGGCAATACTTCTTCCTTTTTATATGTTCTATCAAGACATTGAATATTAGAGCCAGAGGGAGGAATTCATTGTCAGTGTTATGTGATTTGAGCCAAGTTTTAGAGAGAGTAATTATGTTGGGGGAGTATTGGGCTATCCAAGTTAAAAGTCACTTACCTTATTAAGTATGCTGTGAATGTTGATAGAATATAAGGATAAATGCTTAGTGATATAGTTTGGTGGCTGCAGAAGTGATTGTGAGGCAGAAGTAGAAGTAGATGGGTTAGAGTTTGGTCCAGGATTGAGAAGAATGTCAACTGAAAGTTGTAAGGAGTTGCAAAGGTAGAACAAAATTGTTTTAGGGGGTTAGGGAGAGTGAAATTTCTGTTTGACTCTGTGGAGTGGAGAGGTTGGGGAGGCAGTTTAATTTTGGTAAGGGTGAAGTCAGTACTATAGAAGAGTGAGGCTGATATGGGAGAAGAGTAGTAGGTTTCTGTGTGTATGGTATAGTGAGAGGAGTTTGGAGTATGGGGATGTAGATTTAGTTGAGTGTGATATGAGGTGAGGTAGGATAGGAGTAGAAGAAGAAGGGATGAGAAGAGAGGAAGGAACATACTGGAGGGTAAGGCGTATTTGAGTGGATGGGGTGAATATGATTGAGGGGAAGTCAAATGTATTAGTATGATTGAGGGGGAATGGGAGTGGTAAGAATTGGTGGCAAGTGTGCAAAGATAGCGTGAGGAGAGGTGGGAGTGGTGAAGAAGAAAGGGGGAAAGGAAGAGCCTAATTGGTTGAGATCTGGAGAAAATGAGAGTTCATAGAGGGTGTGGGGAAGTTGTTTAACTATAAATGTATTTGATGCAGGGGTGTGTGGGGCTGGGGGGTAGGGTAGGAGAGCAGAGAGAGCCCAAGCATAGCAAGGGTGAATGAAGTGAGCATAGTGGACCTTCAAGATTTCCAAACAGAAAACAAAAACAATCAGGCAAACAATGCTTGGTAAGTAAGTGGTAAACCTTACTAAACTCTAAAGTTTAGTTAGAAAAAAGTGATGGGTGGTGTAAAATTAACGGAGATGGCAAGCGGAGTAAAATAGCTGGAAGGGTGCTAGTAAGGCTAGTGGCTAAATAATATGGAGCTACAAGGAAAGAGGGCAGCAGGATGGTTGGTGATGTGCTTCAGTTTGTGCTACACAGATTTGTTTAAATAAAAATTAGCAGGGTGACATACATATATTTCAAGCAAGGGATTGCCATTCTTTTAATAAAAAGCACAATTTCTGGCTGACTGGAGAGAGAGGGACATTCCACTTTATTCGTTAGTCAATGTGATGCCTAAAAGGGAAGAACAGGAGCAAGTTAGGGAAAGAAAGCAACCAGGGGAGTTTGGAAATAAAAGGATGAGAACAGAAAACTAGAGGGAGATGGGGTGGGGGTGAGAGCAGAGTACAGAGAAGGAGAGCTATTGTGTTACAGAGGACAGTGGAGAGGTACAGGGAGTGAGTCAAAGGGGAAGGTTAGAAGGAGAAAATATAGATAAGCAGGAAAAGTGAGTTACATTTCAATTATACATTGCTATACATGGAAGCATACTTTAAATATTTGAAAAAAAATGACTACTATGTAGCTAGAGGCAGTATTTACAGGCTAAGACTACAGGGGTACTCTATGCATGTCAACTCTAATAAGAACAAGGTTTAAGAATACATATCATTTGCCAGCACAGAATACAGCAACCTACAGGATCATATAATTGAGATACATTTAGTATGCCTAGGCCAATTAGTTAAAATAACTCAACTTTACTTTTAAAACAATAAAGTGTAGGACAAGAGAGTTTAAAGCCGCTATAGAAAAGCCACAATATATATCAGTTCCAATTGACAGTAAGATACAGTACAGCAGGGCTAGGTTGCTATAGATAACGTATACATTTTTGTAGTGTTAAACAACATATCAGAAACCTAATAAATCATTTTGCCAGGCCTAATTTACACAGTACAATAAAACAGTCTTTTTGTTTCTGTAATACCAAAAGGAGTGCAGTCACAGGAAGGAAGATCTCCAAAAAGTTGAAATAAACTTTTAATGTCACCAAACACGCACAAAACACTTCCACATTAACGCTCTTCACCAAAAAATCGCGTTTTCGTCTCCTCACTGGACTTCATCTTTTTGTTTCTGTGTTTATCCTACACTGTACAGACAAGAAAAAAATAATTGCACATTATGATACTTATTTTACCCTAGAGGTCAGGCTCAACAGTAAAGAGAACAGGAAAACATATGGAGGCAGTATAACATGAAAGCACAGCAGACAAAGGCAATTTCAACTCTAGCTCTCTAACATTGCAGTTTGTTAATGGTTACAAGTAAATAGTGCACTGTGATCATTACAGTCGACAATCTGCACCTTTTCACTCTTGGTATTGTTGCAGAAACACTATTAAAGTTGATAAAAGGTTGCTGTTGCACACCACTGGGACCAACAAGCTGCAGGAGGGGTGGCAGGGGGCTGAAAAGATGGTGCAAAATGCCAGTCATGGACTTTAAATGCTGCAAAGCATGATGGTAAGCAAAAGAAAAAGTAAAATCACAAAAATATGTGTGTACAATAGCCTGTGATTAACGCAGAACTCCTGTTTAGAGTTGACCTAGAGGATGTTGGAAGAGAGAAAGAATGCACTTGAAGAACATGTAATACCAATTTCAAATTGAGTAGTCGTATATCTCTCCATTTTTAAGGTGTAGAACAAATTTGAACATTCTAAACCTTTTAGTGTTTATTAAAAATGATAACAGAAACTTTTGGAGATTTTTCAACCAAGGGGAAGTGGGAAGCATTTGTATATGCCAAACTACATAAAAAATAAGATTAAAACATTATAGTAGACAGACAATCTACCAGAAAATGAGAAATGAACATGTCAGCATGTATAAACCATCACAAGGAACTTGTCCCAAAAGGCTGCAAGTTAAATTATGCCATCTGCATATGTGAAAGGTGAAAAAAAACACAATGGTATTTTGGATGAGCTGAGACACAAATTAAACTCACTGAGATGAGTAGCTGAGCTCAGGTCATGAACTGCTTTGTTAAAAGGAAAAACTGGTTATATTCACACTGATCTTAGTATGTTGATTTTCATGAGTAGGTTAGGAGTCAAAATCGGTTTACACTGAAAACCTTGAAACTGCATCGGTCGACCAGCATGTGGTCGACTTGCAGTTTTCAAGTCAGCAGAATGTCAAACCAAAATGTATCAAGTACTCTACAGAGAATGGGTAGTGTAATTCGAGCATTTGGGTTTGTCATTGTGCAATGAGATCGCGGTTCAGTGAGGAACAAGGAATTAGCCCATTTCACAGGGAATTAGCCCATTTCCTCACTTTAGTGCGATCTTGGAGTTGGTATATTTAATGTGCAGGGGGTGTGGGGGGTGCAGGGGGGGCCCCCCTGCAAAATAATAAAATTAACGTACCGCTGACTTAAAGTTTAGAGGTACGTTAATGTGCATACCAGGAGGTGAGTGACGTCACCTTCTGCTATGTCGAATACATCAAACTATTGCTGTAGATGTATTCATTTTCACTTTGGTTTACTTTTCAGAATTCTGGATTCAGCATTTTGGGTTGATATTCTAAACGGTCGACCAAAGTGCATTTGAAATGCCAACAGTAAACCATCAAAATCATGCAGTCATCTGTACCAATGTGCAGTTTGGCTTGTTGGCTCAGGAGTTGCCTATTAAGATTGGTTCAGCTATAAGCTTTGCAAATAGTTCAATTGATAGGACAAAGATGATGAAGGCAGTGGGCATCCTTGTCATATTTACTACAAAATTATCAGATTGCTCAGTATTAGTGCAGATTCTTGTCCTCTGTGAACTGTAATGTACTTTAACTGCACATATAGATGATGCTGGAACTTCAAATTTTATAAGGGTCTCTCAAAGATAAGGCCATATGATAGAAACAAATGCTTTTTCAAAATCAATAAAATTAAAGACAAAGGATAAACTGAGCTCTGTTCAGCTTGAAAGAGCAGGATAGAGTAAACCATTTAAGAGAGCATTTATTATATTATCACAATGAATAAAACATGCTGGAGGGATAGGTTCCTGACCCAGAGACTCCCCAAACTCTGGAATAGACTGACCATACATGTCAAGCAGAGCACCTCTTTGGCCCTCTTTAAAAGGAACCTTGACAATTGGATGGGAGATAGGAAATTCACCCTGGGGATCACATCAGTCACCCTGCTAGACAGGGGTCCAGGGAAGTAAATATTGTGGAAAGAAATAGCCAGGGAATTGTTATGGATAGGCTGGGGTAGGCCCTAGGGCCGATAGCCTCGTGCCAGCCTATGAACCTATGAACCTATAAGTTCAATAAAGTGATCAGCACTAGAATATCCTTTTATAAAAGTTGTTAAATGAGGGTCACAGAGAAGCATCAGAAAGGAATGGAACCTAACATACATCTTCAATTCACAATTAGCTAGGGATACTGGATGACTCACAGATGGTCTTTTATGGATTTTTGCAATACAGTTACTGAAAGCTTAGTAATAAAGGGGTTGTCTCTTGATAAATCTGTGTCATGGTAGAGGGATGTAAGTGGAGGGATGATAAGGTGTTGAAGAGGTTCTATACAGTTCAGTACCGATTCCATTAGCCCCAGCATTATAGTATTAGGCATAGACTTTAAAAGTTTTTTTATGTCTATTTCAACTACTGGTTGTGATAGTGGATATGCAGTGTGTACCCTGTTTGTGGGATGTTAAAAGACTACAAAACAGTAAGATATGCTCTTTTAAAAAGATGCTTCTTGATACTGAAACTGAGGGTTGTACAGTCTGGAATAAAAGCTTCAGAAGACTTTGTTAATCTGCTTGCTACATTACTTTAATGTATTATTGTGGTTTAAACTATGGGCCCTTGTGTTAGCCCTTCTTTTCTTAAGTTAATGGGTCAATATTTGGTGAACTGTTTTTCTCTCCCCAAGAAACTGAATCTCTCTGTAAATATGTAGAAGACCAGGCTTAAATCTCAGCAACCATGTTAGTTTCAGGGCACTTATCTTCCTTACACTGTTTGTTTTAAAATGTTACACTTTTGAAAAACTTGCATTGTTTGTCTCTCAAGATCCTGAATTGTATTATGTAACCTTTTGTAAAAATTGTCTATGCAGATCTGAACTTTATGTATGTGGTTCAAACTTAAAAATCTCCCACAATAAAAAATTTACATGGATGTTTGGTGAAGGTTTATTCTCTATAAGGTTCATAGGTATGTACTAGGCTAATGGCTCTGGAGCCTTTACAAGCCTAGCCCATAGAAGTGCCCTGGCATTGTGCCACCCAACATTAGTTCCCAGTGCCTCTATCCCCAGCCAGGGTGAACTTTCTATTTCCCATCCACTCATCAAGATTTCTCTTGAAGAGGGCCAGTGAGGTGCTCTGCTTGACATGTATGGGAAGTCTGTTGCAAAGCATGGGCAGTCTCTGGGCTATGAACCAGTCCCTCCAGCATGTTCTGTTGATTGTGGTAATGAGGTTGAGGTCCCTGGAGTGTGTGATGCAGAGGGATTGGGATTTCTTTAGCTGCAGCATTTCTAACAGAGCTGGGTCAGACATGGCTTTGTAAGTCAAGCAGAGATTTCCTCTTAGTAGATGGTATGAGACAGAGAATAGCTGGAGTTTTTTGAGTCTGTCCATGTAGGACATGTATTTAAGGCCCAGGATCCTCTTTGTGAGGTACTTTTGTGGCCTTTCCAGCTGTTGCATGTGTCTAGTGAGGTACATGCCAAATAGGACATTATACTCGATGAATGGTCGATGGCCTAATGAGGGATGCAAAACCCTTGGTTAGAGACAGCTTTAATTAAAACCTCAGGACATTCTTTGTCATAGATGATTACTATGTGAAACTATCAAAGATTAGGTTTGTATTGAGGTATTGTTATGGAGCTATCCATGAAAGGGCTTCACTGTACAGTATTCATTATTAAGGCAATTTAGGGTATAAACCCCCCAGAAAAAACTTAGGGAAATCCACTATGGGACTATAGTCAAAAGATTCTCAGACTATAAAAAACTCACAGGGAAAAACAGCTTGGAAAATCTACACTGGGGCTGTATGCATTATCCAATAAATCTTTGTCGGGAAGTGCATTTCACAAGTACCCATCTTTCTTCCTTATCATGAACACACATCATCTGGTTGACCAACAAAGCTCATTTTTTTCTTTTGAGAATCAAACCAAGACAGAGCCTTAAAAGCACTATCAAAAGCTAAAAATACTGTAACAATAGGTCCTGAAAGTATCCCTGGATGCATTTTAAATAGCATGAAGCATGATTTAGCCACTGCCTTAACAGTACTGTTCATCTTAGCCTCCATATTGGTTTTCTACCAAATGAATGGAGAACAGCTACAGTCATTCCCCTGCATAAGGGAGGACCTTCCACAGACCCAGGCATTTACAGACACATAAGCCTGACCAGCCTCACATGCAAGGCCATGGAAAGACTTATCATGGAATTAATCATTCAGGACATCGGGAACCTCTAAACCCTGGACTAAGTCTGGATTTGTCAAGGGCAGATCATGCTTATTCAACCTGGTGGATTTTTTGAAAAGGTCACCAAGCAATGGATGAATGCTAATCAGTATTCACCACATACCTCAACCTGGCCAAAGCTTTTGACATAATATCCCACTCAGACATAGTAGAAAAGCGAAATAAACTGGTAATAAACCCTTATATCACTCACTGGATTGCCAACTGTGGCTCACAGATAGACGCAGATAATCAAAATAGGGGAACTTACATTCATAAAGAAGCTCACTGGTGGATCCCCCAAGGGGTCTGTGCTGGAACCTCACCTGTTCGGCATCTACTTTATTGAAGTAAAAGCTAATATCAAAGGGCACACTGGCTGACAAAGTTTGCAGATGACTGTAAGCTAAGAGCAGTCATTGAATCCCCAAATGTCTTAACCATCCTTCAGGAAGGTTTATACTAAATAAATAACTGGTGCCAAAATTATGGACCAAAACTAAATTCCAAAAAAATGCATTACTGTGTCTTTTAGGAAGTCCTTTACCCCAGGGAATTACCCCATTGACAATACACCCCTAAGAGTTGACCCCATTGTTTGGAATTTTGGAACCTATATGGACAATGACCTAACTTTTGAGCAACATGTGCTATTGTTTTAAGAAAGCCCTTCTATATTGCACAGCTTATAAACAGAGGAATTGTGTTTAGACCTAAGGATGTCATTGCTCCACTTTACTCAGCCTTAATTAGGCCAGTCATTGAATATAGTACCACCTTTGGCATGTATCTGTCCTTACACATTAATCAACTGGAACACCAACAGAGATACCTTACTAAAAGGATCCATGACTTAAACAACATGTCTTACATGGACCAACTCTAAGCCCTGTCACTATACTCAGTATCCTACAGATTGTTAAGAGGTGACCTGTGTCTGGGATACAAGGCATCCTCTGACCCACTACTGATGGATTTACTGCACATCACCAACTCAAATGGCATCAGAAATACTCAGTCTAGGGATTTAAATCTCTTCTGCAACATCAGCAGAACAGTTTTGAGGAACAGGTATCTCAAATAGGATACTGATGCTGTGGAACAAACTCCCTATCCACATAAAACAAAGTTCAGCCCTGTCCATATCCAAGCACAATGTAGATCTATGGATGGGACACAGAAAATTTACCCCAGGACTGCTCCCTGTACTTCTAATGGATAGGGCAGCTCCTAAATGCTTTATCCCATGCATGGGCCCTCTCAAATTACCTATGGTATGATCCCAGTAATTCTCTTTAGGGGTAATGTAAAAATTATAAACCATGGGATGGATAAGACTAATCTATACCCAAATAGATAGATTATTTCAGATACCAAAAGGGAAACTGGCAAGGCTTAACCTGACCTTCAAGGTCAGCTAGCTTAGCACTTACCTATAAAACATTTCTGTTGGGAGTGTAAACAGAACTCAAAGTCGTAAAGCTTCTCCAGTCAAGAAATCACAGATGTTTATGTAACAATGTGTTTTGGCAAAAAATTGTATGTGGACATGAATTAATTATGAATTTCAAGAAGGCATTCCTTTTAACTAGAACTTTAATATTTCTAATACTCACTCTCATAAACATTTTGTTAAATAGGTTAAATATAAACAAAACTATTAAAGCAGAAAACCAGAACAAACAAATGACTAGTAGTAAATAGTTAACAAGAAATTAGTCTGCTGCATGTGAAGAAGGAAACTGCTAACCTAAATAAACAATAGGTAGTAGATGCAAACTAAGATAATTCTTAGACATCCACAGCTTACAGTAATCAAAAACAGCAACTTATTGAGTAGGTAAGTATAAACTATGGCTCTGTACAGTGTCAATGTGTTCATGGATGTGCTCTACTTGTAGTGTGTGTGTGTGTGTGTGTGTGTGTGTGTGTGTGTGTGTGTGTGTGTGTGTGTGTGTGTGTGTGTGTGTGTTTATTAATAAAAACATGTTTAATGTGGCTACTGGGAGTCTTTACAACTTCTTGCTTGAAAGTTTACTGGTTAATCTTCTGTTTGATTTTAGTGCTGCAGAGAAGAAGTGGGTCATAGAATCTTGTACTAGGATGCCTGCCATGAACTGAAGATTCTGATGACAGTGATTACTTAAATGTAGTGGGGGGCTGATGTCTTCAGGCATACTACAAATTCCATCTGTCCATCCATCCACAACCCCTTTTTCTCATTTTTGCACATGGGGGTTAGGGTGTCACTTCAACAGTGATAATCATCTAGCTCCAGGATTTGCACCACCAGGTGGCTAGCCCTGCCGCAGTTGTTCTTCCACACCACACGCTCACTTGCACACTCACTCCTGATGCCAGTTTAGAGTGTCCAATCCACCTACTGCATGTCTTTGGAATGTGGGAGGAAACCAAAGCATCCGGAGGAAACCCACACGAATACAGGGAGGACATGCAGACTCCCCACAGATGGCACCCAGCTGAGAATTGAAACTGGGAAACTCTTGGTGTGAGGTGACAACATGAGAATCCCCTGAGCCTCAAGTCTCAGTGAGATCTGCATGAGGTAAGTACTTATTTTCTACCCGTACTGCAAATAACAAATGTTGAACATGCTGATAATTTCTGTGGAAGACTGCTGGGAGTCTAACCTCCCCTGCAATAGAGTCAGCTTCTCAGGAGTTAGATGGCGCTGTGGGTGTTCATTGTGGCAACTGCAGTTTACTTTCCATATGCTGTTGAGATGTTTTTTACAGTTTTTTTTTAAAGAAGCAGAGTATATAACATCTGCTGTCAAGCAAAATCATTCAGTGCTTATTAGCTGTTCTCATTTCATTCTCATTTTATCTAAAGCATGGCTGGGAATTTGAAATAGGCTTAGATTACATTTCCATTACATAACTGATAAATGTCTGAAAAGGTTACATGCTTGGAGGTCATCTGAAATAGGCAAACCTCATAGCAATTACATTGAAAATGCCTTCCCTCCTTCATTATGCCCAGTATAGCAATTCTATTACTGTAAATCAAAACCATTAAACTATTGGCTCCCACTGGCTGATTAGTACCAGGGATTGTACTGAAGGATATAAAGGTTCTACCAATGGCTACAGGTATACAGAGATTTAAAATATAGGTTAAGGATTGCAGATAGTTAAACAAATTGGGCAGGATTCACGAAGGCTTGCACGGAGTCAAAGAGTAGTGTAAGACTCCATGCAGCCTTCGCGATCCAGGAACAGCCCAAAGTCCGTGTAAGAGACAAGCTAAAATGTCTCTTACACGGAGTGGGCGTGGATAAGCTAATCACCTCACTTGCAGCCGAATAGCATGCAAATGAGGATGATTAGCGATCCAGGAAGCCCAGAACAGCCCGTGTAAGAGCCGTTTTAGCTGCAGAAATGTACTCAGTTGACAACTGAGTACGTTTCTGCAAAAATCGCAATGGAGCCATGTCAGCTCCAAATAAAGGGTGCATATGTGTCAGGCAGCATGCCAATGGCCAAATATGTGGCCATTGGCAAGGTAACCTGATGCAAATATATGAAAAATATAATTTTTTTTTTCGGCGATCGCCGATGTTTAAACCCAGCGCAGCCCCGCGCAAACGGGCTGCGCTGTATAAAACATAAAAATGAAGGTTTTAAACCCACAAATGTGGGTTTTATGCAATACATGGAATGTCAATGCAGGGACCAGCAGACCAAAACCAACATGGCCACCGTGTAGTGGTTGCTAAGGGGGGAAGCTGAGTCTAAGAGATGTAACTAAGCATTAGTAGGCAATCTGATGCAAATGAGTGTTAGGATACTGAATTCCACTGTCACATAGCAAATGAGCACAGTCTGAGTAGTGTAAGAGTTGCAGAAGGGGGAGGAGCAGAGTAGGAGATAGGTGATATCACAGGGGGGAATGGTAGAAAGAAATGCAGTTCATTGGAGGTCAGAGTTACATGACAGATGTCAAACAGATATCATGGAAAGAGGTGTGCCACTAGATAAGCATGAGAAAGTCAAGAAATGGAAGGTGTACACTGTTGCCTACACCAAAGTTTCTTGCTGGGCGTGCATGCGCACGCGCCATGAAGCGCGAGTAAGACAGTGTGTGCGCGTGTAAGGCAGACTGAGCATGTGGGAGCGTGTTGGGAGATGTTTAACACTGTTTGCGTGGGTGTGCGCGCGTTTTAACCCGAATAAGCAGATTCTGAACCGTATAAGCATGTGTGCGTGTAAGCCACTGTGAGCATGTTTCTGCTGGTTTGCACACTCCCCTGAGGAAACAGAGAGGAAAAAGGAAGCAACAGATTTAGTAGGAAGCTAGCAGGGAATACTGCTGGAGCTAGCAGGTGAAAACAATTAGAAGCAGGCAATTACACAGGCAGAATAGTAGCCCAGCCCAGCACTTAAAACTCTGCAAACAGCAGTGCAGGATGTTTCTCTCAAGAGACACTGCAAGACAGGAGTAAGTTATTAGAAGTGAAAACTGAAAAAGCTGAACTCAGAGCAGAAATGTTAGGGGCTGCCATAGCTGTCATAATGAGACATAGGCGACTTGCTGAGGGTGGTGACAATGCAGATGGTGCCAGACAACCAACAGTGAGGAGACGGAGAAGAGTGTACAGGCCCAGGGTCACCTACCATGGGTTACATGAGCTGGAGATAGTAGAGTGCTATAAAGTGGACAGAGACCTCCTGCAGCAAATAGTGGAGCTGTGCAGGCCATGCCTTACACACAGAACCAACAGAGGGGAACCCATCCCAGTGGAAACCAAGGTATGTGTTGGCCTAAGAATACTAGCAACAGGTACCTTCCAGAGACCAACTGGTGATATGATGGGGATATCACAGGCATCAGCCTCCAGGGTACTGCACCAGTTCCTGGATGCCATGTCAGCAAATGTTGTTGATCATGTATATTTCCCCAATGCCCGTGAGGTATTGGCCAGCAATATGCGTCTCTTCCAGCAAATAGCGGAATACCCTGAGGTAGTGGGTGCAATAGACTGCACGCACATATGCATCAAAGCACCAGCTGGTGAGCAGGGTAGGGCATACATCAACCACAAGGGCTTCCCCTCCATCAACTGCCAGGTCATGTGTTATGCCCAGGGCATAATAATGAATGTGTGTGCTGGCTGTCCTGGGAGCTACCATGATTCCCACAACTGGCATTTGACGCAGCTGTACCAGACATTTGCCAATGGAGACATCCCGCACGGACACCTAGTGGGGGATGCAGGTTATGCACTGGAGCCGTGGCTGATGACACCCATCAGAAACGCACACACACCTGAACAGG
Organism: Protopterus annectens; assembly: GCF_019279795.1. Taxonomy (NCBI): domain Eukaryota; kingdom Metazoa; phylum Chordata; order Ceratodontiformes; family Protopteridae; genus Protopterus; species Protopterus annectens. The sequence goes on along the minus strand of NC_056732.1, from coordinate 370,110,235 downwards.
AACGCCATAATGAGGCACACGCACAAACACGTAATGTAATAGAGCGTGTGTTTGGGCTGCTCAAGTCACGGTTCCGGTGTCTGGAAACATCTGGTGGAGCCTTGCAGTACACCCAAATTGTCATGGTATGTGCTATGCTACATAATATGATCTTGCGAAAACAGCTGCAGCAGGACCAGCATAGGGCCGGGCCAAACAGCCCCCACCATTGCCAAGGCCATCACAGGCAGAGCGTGACTCGGAGGAGGAACAACCTGAGCCTGCCCCAGTAGGCAGAAGGAGGCGTGCCCAGTATGCCCTGGCCTTGGCAAAGAGGCAATGCATAGCACATACACTGGCTCAGTAGGAACCCTGGGAATGATACCCCCTCTGACTCACTCAGATAATAACAGGGATGCCTAAAATGACATGACCTGCTCACAAACATGTACAGGGAGTGTAATATGTGCATCCAACAGAGGCATCCCTGCAGCACCACCTGAGGCATGAATGCCATGTGTTAAGTAATGTAACACCATGTACTATATGCACACCTGAGGACCCTGACTAACATCCTACCCTCACCAAGCATCACGCCACAATATGACAATGAGATGATCAAGTGCAATAATTGACTGAAGTATCGCAGTTAGTCAAAGGGGATCCAATGTGTGCCAGCCTGGGATGACATGCTGAGCATGACATGATACTCCACCTGCTAGGACTGGCGTGCACCTATCAGTGCAGGCCGTATGGATACTGGCAAAGGCTGTTGTTACCCACAGCATGCCCTGAATAGGTAAGGCTCAAAACACAAACCTATCTCCATAGGTATCAGAAGGGATAAGAATAAGATAAGGGATAAGTCGAAACAGCAAGATGCATGCAGTCTAAACTCACCCAGTATGGAGAATGTTGATATCTGTGCTGTAACAGAAAACTGAGTCAAGGCTCACAACAGCACCCTAACACTACCAGGTTACACCTCATACTGTGCTGTACAGCCTCAAAACATGGAACAAGCTACAAAAGGAGGGTGACTAGCAAGAATTGTCAAGGATAACCACACCCCCATGTTGGTACCACAACAAGAAGCAGCATGGACTAGCCATGGTCAAGTAACAGTGGCTAAAACTGCCCCCCAGTTTATAGCCTGCTACAGACTACTGTCCCAACACCAGGAACTGCACCTGGCCTATGCTGGAATACATGAATATATCAAGTCCTCCAAACCACATTATATTGGGTGACTGACATCGACGTCTGTGCAGTAACTGAAACCTGGTTCAAGGCTCCTGAGAGCACCCCAGCGCTACCAGGCTATACCTCGTATCATGCTTTTCGGCCCCAAAACCCGGCCGAACCACAAGGAGGGGAGTGTCCATATTCATAAAGGACACCCACACCTCCAGGTTAGTAGCAACACATGAAGCATCAGAGACCATACAGGTGCAACTAACCATAGGCAAAACTGCTATACAACTGGTAGCATGTTACAGACCACCCTCCCAATCTCAAGAACCCCACTCAGCCTTTCTGAAGACATTGGAGGATATGAATGTATCACAAAATACCATCATACTGGGAGACTTCAACTACCCAAACATAGATTGGGTACATTATTCTAGCCCTAATACCCTAGCCCAAAGGTTCCTGGAATTCATAAATTCAAATGCACTGGAACAACTAGTCACCTCCCACTAGGAGAGATAATATACTAGACCTGATCATCACAAACATGGTGACAAAATGCTCCACACCGGAAGTATACCCCTCACTAGTGAGATCTGACCACAAACTAATCACCCTGGATATACATATCCCACCTCCACCCCCAGCACAAAAGACCACAGTGAAAACTTCTCAAAAGCAGACTTCACTCTTCTTAAGACTGAGATGGTATCCTTTAAGCCCACTGTGCCAGTGGATACCACATCCCACAATGCAGAATCCTTCACAAATGCTTTCTATGGACATCTCCAAGAATGCATGGATCATGCAATCCCAAACAAATCCAAGTCCCTCTCCACCAAATGTAAGCGTCCTGTCTGGTGGACCTCAGCCATAAACAAATTGTATAACAAAAGAAGGAAGCTACTGCACGTCAGAGCGAAATCCCATGAAGGGAAGACATCTCTGATCAACATTAGCAGAAAACTACGTTCTCTCATAAAAACATCCAAGGCAAACTTTGAGAGAAAATCGCTAAGGACACTAAAGATAACCACAAAGCCTTCTTCAGCTAGGTTAGAAACCTGGGCGGAAACCCTCAGATATGCTCAGAGTTGGTTCACAACAACAAAAAATACACTGAACCCACAGATATTGCTAACATTCTGGCTGACAGGTTCAGTGCAAATTTCTCGCCTCCTTCACCCCCAAAAGAAGAAATACTTATCCCAGCTGAATGTAATCTCCCTGTCATCTCAGATGTCCAAGTGAGAACCGCCCTAAACAAAACAAAAAACACAGCATCAATGGGACCTGACGGTATCCCAGGGTGCGTGTTACGTGAACTCCAAGAGGAGCTAAACCCACACATAAAAATGCTATTTAACCTTAGCCTTACTGGATATGTACCTGAACACTGGCAACAGTGGTCCCACTCCACAAGGGGGGTGCCTCTACAGACCCTGGAAACTACCGCCCCATAAGCTTGACTAGCCTGGTCTGCAAAGCTATGGAAAGAATCATTATGGAACTCATAAACGGAGACATAGGGGACCTACAGACGCTTGACCCCACCCAGTTCGGCTTTGTAAAGGGCAGATCCTGCCTTTTAAACCTGGTTGACTTTTCGAAACAGTCACTAGAGCCATTGATGAGGGCAAAGCAGTCCATACAGCATACCTGGACTTGGCTAAGGCTTGGCTAAGGCCTTCGACACAATACCCCACTCAGGTATCATAGATAAGCTAAACAGCTTAAAAGTAAACCCTTATGTCACTAGATGGGTTGCAAACTGGCTAAAGGACAGAACCCATAAAGTTAAAATCGCTGGAGCAATGTCAGACTCAAAGCCAGTCACAAGTGGTGTCCCACATGGATCTGTCCTGGGACCCCTCTTGTTCGGCATTTATTTCTCAGATGTTAAAGCAAACATGGGAGGGCTGTGGCTGACAAAGTTCGCAGATGACTGCAAACTAGGCCATAGTCGATACACCAGCAGACACACACATCCTACAAAAAGGCCTCACTGAACGGACAACTGGTGCCGTAGTCACGCCTTAAACTAAATGCCAAATATGTATAGTCATCCCTTTTGGAAAAAACAAAGTACCCACAAATTATCACATAGACAGCAACCTACTGAGTACGGAAAAAGTAATCAGAGACCTAGGGATCCAAGTAGACAGTGACCTCTCATTTGACACCCACGTTGCCAAAGTGGTTAGAAAAACATTCTACCTTGCACACCTCATCATGAAGGGTTTCACATCCAGATCCAAGGATGTCATTGTACCCCTATATTCCTCCCTCATCAGACCCATGATTGAGTACAATGCCCCATTTGGTATGTACCTCACCCGGCACTTGCAACAGCTGGAGAGACCACAAAAGTACATCGCCAAAAGGATCAAGGGTCTCCAACATATGTCTTATTCTGCCAGACTAAAGAAACTTCAGCTCTATTCTGTAGCATACCGCCTGCTCAGAGGTGATCTCTGCCTGACGTACAAGGCCATGTCCAATCAGGATCTGATGGACATGCTCCACCTCAAAAAATCCAAATCCATCAGGACCACGAGCTAAAGACTTAAACCTCAGCACAAGTATGAATAGGACATGCTGGAGGGATAGATTCATAACCCAGAGGCTTCCCATGCTTTGGAACAGGATACCAGTTCGTATTAGGCAGAGCCCCTCACTGACTCTCTTCAAGAGAAATCTTGATGAGTGGATGGGAGATCGTACGTTTACCCCAGGGGTCACATCTGTGTCACTGCTAGACAGGGGCACAGTAAACTAATTCTATTATATAAGGGGACCTTCACTGTCTCACTACTTGACAGAGGCACAGTATTCTAGATTTATTATGTACATTTTTGTACCATTTCATGGGGTGGCAAAAGCCACATCACTATGGCTAGGCTTACAAATGCCCCAGGGCAGATAGCCTAGTACTATACTATGAAACTATGAAACTATGAAAATACCCAGACATAGACTGGGAGCATTATACTAGCTCCAACAGTGTAGGACAAAAGTTCATAGAATCCATAAACCAAAATGCCCAGGAACAATGTACCACTCCCACAAGAGGGGTAAGCATACTGGATGTGATAATCAGCAACATGGGTACTGGATGGCAAGATGAGAAGTGTATTGCTCACTGGTAAAACCAGACCATAGAGTAATCACACTGGATATACAAATCCTGACCACAGTCCCTGGCCAGAAAACCACAGTGGAAAACATGTGTAAAGCAATATTTGCACTCCTCCAAACTGATGTGGAATCCATTAAAGGTCCTGTGCAGGTGCAAAATATGGGCCACACCTCAGAACCTGTAATACAGCCATTCCATGAACACTGCCAGGAATGCTTGGATTATGCAATCCTAAATTAAAACAAGACGCAATGCCATACACGCAGGCATCTGGCATGGTGGACACCAGCCATAACCAACCCATGCAAGAGAATGAGGAAGCTACTACATGATAGAGCAAACATAAACAATGAAGTAATCACTGATCAGTAGTATGGCAATAAAATATGTCCACACATACAATCCACTAAGGCTAGCCACAACAAGTTGAATCTGTGAATCCTGAGGCAATGTTACACCTGCCCCAAGTACTCAGACAACCCCCAACTCCACCCAAGAAATACAAATATATGTGAGAGATGCAACCATCTATCCAAACTGGAGGCTGAGCTCCCTCAACTCAGTACTCCCAAAACTAGTCAGGAGGAGAAGGTAACCACACACACCACAAACACAGTCCCACATAGACCTATCACAACTGCAAACCAAAGACATAAACACAGAAAAACATTCCCGGAGGCACAAATTACAAACACAGCACACCAACAGAGGCTTCTAAAGCAGACACCCAATCAAACAACCTCCAAACATAGCACATGCAACACATAGTACACAAAGCTGGTGTGCCAAACAGTCACAGGCCAGAAGGAGAAACAACATGCCTGATACAGTTGTAATAGGTGACTCCATAGTCAGACACACTGCTGTCCTGCACACCAGACTGAACAAGGGAAAGGATACAGTAAGCTGCCTGTAGGCTGCCACAATACGCCACATAACAGAAGTATGCAGGTCACTCCAAAGCAAGTAGAAATATGATGCAGTCATAGTCCATGCTGGTGTGAATGACCTGAGATGTACCTCCCTAGACTACATGAAAAGAGACATAGATGAGCTCTCTGATTATGTAGTCCAGGCCGGTATGACACTCACCATTTGCAGCATCCTACCCTTACCAAGAATAATGCCACAGTACAAACACGGAATGATCAGTCATAGCAAGTGGCACACTTACTGGTGTCATTCCAAGGGGATCCAATGTCTGTCTGCTTGGGATGTCATGCTTGACAAGCCATGCAGCTGTTCCTGGGATGGCTTGCACCTGTTACCCCTGGGTGTCTGGATATTGGATAAGGCCTTTGCCACCTCCATAGAGCCTTTTGTAGGCAAGGCTGAAAAGACTAAACCACCACCCTAGAAAACATAAGTGTAAAGAAACATAAGGGTAATGCTGACCAATGCCAGATGTGTAAACCCCAATATGCATGCTCCCAAGGCCATCCCCAGTATGGAGAACATCGATGTCTGTGCAGTGACAGAAACCTGCTGCAAGCCTCCTGACAGCACACCAGCACTACCAGGTTATACCACATATCATGTGTCATGGCCCCAAAACCTGGAACAAAACATAAAAGGAGGGTGAGTATCCATATTCAGCACAGACACCCATATGTCCAGGTAACTGACAATTCACAAGGCATTGGAGTCCACCCATGTGAAACTAACTGTAGGCAAGACTGCTGTACAGTCTGTAGCATGCTACAGACCACACTCTCACACACAGGAACCCCACCCAGCCGTCCTGAAGACACTGGACAGTATGAATGTCCCACCAAATACCAAACAAGGTACCACAAATTACCACATAGGTGGTAAGCCATTATGTATGGAAGGAGTAATCAGGGACCTAGGGACACAAGTGGACAGTAACCTGTTATGTGACACTCACATTGCCAATGTGGCTAGGAAGACTGTCTACATTGGACACCGTATCATGAAAGGATTCACATCTACGTCAACAGAGGTCATTGTGCCCCTATACTGTTCTCTTATCACACCCATAATCTAGTACAATGCCTCATATGGGATGTACCTTACCTGCCACCTGCAGCAGTTAGAAAGACCTCAAAGGTACCTCACCAAGAGGATAAAGGGTCTCAAATATATGTCATATGCTGCCTGGCTGTAGACACCCCAGCTGAATGCAGTCACATACTGCCTACACAGAGGCATTGCATGCCTGTTGTAGAAGGCCATGCCCAACACAGAAGTAATGGACATGCTCCACCCCAGAAAACTCAAAGCCATTGGAGCTGTGAGAGTGAGAGATGTCAACCTCAACAAATAATGAAATAGGATGTGCTGGAGGGACAGATACATAATCCAGAGGCTCCCCACACCCTGGACCAGAATCCCACTCCATGTTAGGCAGAGCCCCTCACTGACACTCTTCAACAGGAATCTTGCCAAGTGGATGGATGATTGTAGAGTTACACTGGGGGTCTTCACTGTGTCATGTCCAGAGGCACAGCAAAGCAAATCATAAATGGCCGTAATATTCACATAGCAAGGGGTGGCAAAAGCCACACACACTCTGGCTAGACTAACAAATGCCCTAGGGTGGATAGCCTAGTATGAACCTATGAACATATGAAGATACAAATTGTACAGGACACTAAGGATAATCCCAAGGCTTTCACAACTGATGGTAGGAACCGTGTTGGGAATTCACAGATATGCTCTGAATCACACAAATATCACAAACAACATATCAAACACACACACATATTGCCAACATACATCCTGACAGGTGCAGTGCAAACGCCCCCCAGAATGCAGAATATCTATCCCAGCAGGCTGCTGGCCCCCTGACATTGCAGATGCTGAGGTAACAGCCAGCATCTACAAAGCAAAACACACAGCAGCAATGGTATGAGATGGTGTCCTGGGCTGAGTCCAACATGGACTCCAAGACGAATGGAATGCCAAATCACACTACTGCTCAATGTCAGCCTTACCACAGGATATGTACCCAAAGAGCAGTGTACAACAACAGTGGTCCTTCTCAACAAAGGTGTTGCCTGAATGGATACTGAAAACTACCACCCCAGAATCCTGAGAAGCTCGGTCTGCACAGCTATGGAAAGGATCAGCATGTACCGCAGACATAAAGATATTGGGGGCCTACTGACACCGGACCCTACCCAGTGTGGCTTTCTTAAGTGCAGATCCTGCCCCTAAACATGTTTGACTCAATTGAAACAGTCATTAAGGTCATTGATGAGGGCAATGTGGTCCACACAGCGTAGCTGGACCTTGCAAAGGCTTCTATACAATACCCTACATGTTCATTATAGATAAGCTCACCAGCTTAAATATAAACCCCTATGTCAGTAGAGGGGTTGCAAACCAGACCAAGGACAGAACAGACATGGTCAGACATGCTACAGCCATGTCAGACTACAAACCAGATATAACTGGCATCCCACAAGGCTTGGTCCTGGGATCTCCCTCGTCTGGTATATATGTCCCATAGGTACAGGCAAACATGGAAGGACTATGTCTGAACATGTTTGCAGAGGACTACAAACTGCTCACCATATATGATCCACCAGCTGACACAAGCATCCCACAAAAGGGCCACATTGAAACAGACAACTGGTGCCATAGCCATGTCAGCAAGCTAACTGCAGAAAAGTGTATAGTCAACCCCCGTGGATATACAGTAAGTGCCCACCAATTACCACATAGGTGTTAACCCATTACGTAGTTAACATGTAATGAGAGACCTGGGGACACAAGGTGATAGATATCCTGCATTGGACAAACATGTGCTGTAGTGTTTACAGAAACATACCCTATACCCACCTAATCATGAAGGTTGTCAGATCTAGATAAGGGGAGGTCATTGTGGCTCTGCAGTCATCCTTCATCAGCGATACAATTGACTACAATAGCCCCTGTGGGATGTACCTCAGCAGACACCTCCATCAACCGTAAAGTCCCCAACAGTACCTCACCAGGAGTATCAAAGAGCTTGCACAGATGCCATGTGTTGCCTGTGTTGCTGGTATCAATAAACATGCTGCACCTTGTACAATCTGAATGGCAGTGAGCTATGCACATGAGAGACCTGAACCCCAGCACTGACTTACATAGGACAAGCTGTACTGCATGATCCATAACACAGAAGCCACCCCCACCCATGAGTGAACTCCCAGTACAGGCTACCCATAGAGCCACTTATCGATTTTCCTCAATAGGAATCTTGATGAGTGGATGGGAGATGGTAGCTTTATCCTGGGTATCACTGTCATGTCACAGGTAGACAGAGGCACAGTATACTAACCATGACATATGTCATGGCAAACTCCACTTACAATGTGTGTCGAAGGACAAACACACTCTCCAACTAGCATTAGACATGGACTAGGGCACATCGCTAGTGTTTGCAAATGTACACCTATGTTGTGGAATACACTACCAATGTTGGACAAGCCTGGTTTAAGTAGTTCATATCTGAACAGAATGCAATATGGTCAGATGTACACAACTGGCCCCTAACCAGGCTGTTGTGCTCACTATCGAAATGTAAAGCAGTGATAGCACTAAAGCCCAGGATACTGTCCACCACAGTCAAAGTACTACCAGTACACTATACAGTACTACAGTGTTAGGTCAGTGTGAAAGGATGTTGACAACTGTATGCAAAGTATCCCAAGCAAACACTGCAGGCACAGTATAATCCTGTTGTGTTCACACACAAAGCAGTTGGACAGTAACTACACAACATGACACACAACACACAACCATAAACGGGTGATATTTGTTGAAGTTCACACTCATCCACAAATGTGGTGGGCTGCAGAGTTCAACATATGGAATGCTCACACTGGGCATGCTCACACACTTTGATAAATGAGACATATGTCAGACAACATGCCATGGGAAGGCTGAACTGGGCATGCTCACACACTTAGGCCAAATCTCAGTTTAGCAGTTGGCCACACATATCTGGTATTTTTACGTGTTATTCCAGGAACCAACCACATTACAGCAGTCTGCCCAGTGCACACAGTTAAATGACTACAGAGACATACGTGATATAGTGGATCCCTCCCATATGCAAACATCTTCCACAGATGCACAAGTTGTTCATACAAACAGGGAATGCTATGGCAATAAAGACGTGCAAACAGTCTATCAGCAACAAATAATGTGCATTTGACAATTAAACATATGGGTGTAGAGGTCAACACTAGGCTGTTTGCCCTAGGGAATGACAGCTTAGCCAGAGTGTGCTTGGCGTCTGCCTCCCCACAGGATGCACATTCCCCTTTCTAAACACCGATGATGTCAGCACCCTATAAGTACAGCAGGAGAAAAGAAACCTCTCAGTAATGCGAATAGCGTGCTCCGTTAATGCGTCCGTCTCAAGTGTCATAACATAGTTAAGTAGGGGTTTGAATCCTGCAAATGCTGTGTGAATGGGGTTGGTGTGTGTGCAAGTTTGTGGGAGAAAAATGTCCCTTTTGGCAACTGGGAAAACACACTACAGGATGCACATTCCCCTTTCTAAACACTGATGATGTCAGCACTCTATAAGTACAGCAGGAGAAGGGAAGCCTCCCAGTAATGCGAATAGCGTGCTCTGCTAATGCGACCATCTCAAGTGTCATAACATAGTTAGGTAGGGGTTTTAATCCTGCAAGTGTGTGTGTTTGGCTGATGGGGGTTAGTGTGTGTGAGGAAATTGTCCCTTTTGGCAACTAGGAGAACAGACTACAGGATGCACATTCATCTTTCTAAACACCGATGATGTCAGCACTCTATAAGTATAGCAGGAGAAGGGAAACCTTGTAGTAATGCGAATAGTCCGCTCCGCTAATGTGCCCATCTCAACTGTCATAACATAGTTAGGTAGGGGTTTGAATCCTGCAAGTGTGTGTGTTTGGCTGAGGGGGCTTAGTGTGTATGTCATTGTGTGTGAGGGAAATGTCCCTTTTGGCAACTAGGTGAACAGACTACAGGATGCACATTTCCCTTTTTAAACACTGATGATGTCAGCACCCTATAAGTACAGCAAGAGAAAAAAAACCTCCCAGTAATGTGAATAGCACACTCTGCTAATGCATCTGTCTCGAGTGTCATAACATAGTCAGATAGGGGTTTGAATCCTGCAAATGGCAAGTGTGTGTTTTTGGCTGAGGGGGGTTAGTGTGCGTGAGGGCAATGTCTCTTTTGGCAACTATGTGAACAGACTACAGGATGCACATTTCTCTTTCTAAACACTGATGATGTCAGCACCCTATAAGTACAGCAAGAGAAGAGAACCCTTCCAGTAATGCGAATAGCACACTCTGCTAACGCGTCCATCTCGAGTGTCATAACATAGTCAGGTAGGGGTTTGAATTCTGCAAATGTGTGTTTTTGGCTGAGGGGGGTTAATGTACGTGAGGGAAATGTCCCTTTTGGCAACTCGGTGAACAGACTACAGGATGCAGATTTCCCTTTCTAAACACTGATGATGTCAGCACCCTATAAGTACAGCAAGAGAAGAGAAACCTTCCAGTAAGGCGAATAGCGCACTCTGCTAATGCGTCCATTTCGAGTGTCATAACATAGTCAGATAGAGGTTTGAATCCCGCAAATGTGTGTTTTTGGCTGAGGGGGGTTAATGTACGTGAGGGAAATGTCCCTTTTGGCAACTCGGTGAACAGACTACAGGATGCAGATTTCCCTTTCTAAACACTGATGATGTGAGTACCCTATAAGTACAGCAAGAGAAGAGAAACCTCCCAGTAATGTGAATAGCATACTCCGCATGCGTCTGTCTCGTGTGTCGTAACAAAGTCAGATAGAGGTTTGAATCCTGCAAGTGTGCGTTTTTGGCTGAGGGGGGTTAGTGTGTGTGAGGGAAATGTCCCTTTTGGCAACTAGGTGAACAGACTACAGGATGCACATTTCCCTTTCTAAACACTGTTCAGCTGAAGGCCATGGCTCTGGCACAAGCTGTCTGTTTCTATGATGCCCCTTTGGAAGATGCTTGTGTCGGCTGGAGAGCCGATTATGGTGGCCAGTTCGCAGTCATCTGCATATTTAGTCAGTCACAGTCTGTCCGTGTTGGCCTGTACCTCTGATAAATATATACCAAACAAGAGAGGTCCCAGGACTGAGCCTTGTGGGACACAACTCGTAACTGGTTTGGAGTCTGGCATGGCTCCAGCAATTCTAACCATGTGGGTTCTCTCCTTGAGCCAGTGTGCAATCCATCTAGTGACATAGGAGCTTATATTTAAGCTGGTGAGCTTCTCTAGAATGCCCAAGTGGGGTATTGTTTTGAAGGCTTTTGCGAGGTCCAGGTAGGCTGTGTGAACCACCTTCCCCTCATCAATGGCCTTGGTGACTGTTTCAAAGAAATCAACCAGGTTTGAACCAGGTTAAACCTGGTAGTGCTGGTGTGCTCTCAGTAGCCCTGAACCAGACATCTGTTACTGCACAGATATCGATGTTCTCCATGCCAAGGAGAGTTTTGGGTGCATGCATCTGGAGGTTTAGACTTCTGGCACTGGGTAGCATTACTCTTAGTTTCTTATCCCTTGTGATACCTATGAAGGTGGGTTTGTCATTTGAGCCTTGCCTAACATAGGCACTATGGGGGTAGCAAGAGCCTTTGCCAATATCTGAAAGCCCAGGGGTGACAGGTGCAGGCCGTCCCTAGCGAAGCAGGTAGTTCAACAGAAGATGAATATGTGAAGGTGTAGTGTCTGTGATTAGTTAGCAGTAGCATATATGACTGCTCACGTGGACACATGCCAGGTAAGTCATATGCACTGTGTCACAGGCAATGTACATGTGAACATGACAAACAGTGACATCCTGTCAAGTGAGACATGGACATACATATAGTAAGCTATGCAGATGGCACTAGGAGTCCACAGAAGCTCTATAACTATGCATTGCAGGTGTGATCAGTATTCCAGGGTAATTGCAAGCAAACATGCATGCAAACAAAGCTACAGTAAACAGGGCTGCATGTAGTCCATTGTACAACAAACAAGCTGTACCACTTCCAGTAGGTAACACTGCAAATATGCAGGCACTGTGCACATGTACATGGAAATACATGGGTCAGATGGCTAGGGTCCAGTCTCAGCGCACACAAGTGTACAGACCATGTACTGTCAGGATGTACAATAACTGGATGGAAACCCATGTGCTCATACCTGCAGTAATACACATGTCAAATAACAGACACTGAGCCTTCACTCAGTGGTTCCATACTTAGTAGGATGTATGCTACCTGGCCTGCCACCACAGTATCCCTGACATATATGGGGACTCTCCCTCCTGTGACAGTTAGTTTTGTGTGTTGGGGCTGTCTAGCATGGTATGAGATGTGAGCTTGCAGTGCTAGGGTGCTCCTGTGTGTCCTGTACCAGTCGTGTAGTACTGCACACATATCAACATCCTCAAACATCCGCATTGCAGAGTCCAGTGTGGGCAACATGCCACTTGCAGTTTACATGTCCATCATTGCGTATTACTACATTCATTACCTTATCCCCTGTGCTACCTATATATGTAGCCTTCTGTTGACATCATTACCACCAGTATGCCAACATGTGCAGATGATACACTATGGTACTTACCATGGGTGTAGACAACAGTACATGACAATCACACACTTACTGCATCAGGCATGCTGTGATATACCCACAATTAATTCAGCACACAGTACTGTTAACAACATGATACTATTACTACACATCTATGTGGTCACCCTGTGCATCAGCAACATGTTAACCTGTACCTGCACAGTTGTTACAGATTGCAGGAGGTGGCACAGTTTCATCATATGCACAGGGTGTGAACTTGGTATGCCTGAGTCAGCCACCGATACCACCGCTTGACATGTATGTGTATGTGTGTTGGTGAGGGACAGCAGTAGAAGGTGGGGCAATGTTGATGCAGTGTGTGCATGTATGCGGTAGCCCTAGGTGTTGTCAATTTGCATGTGTGTATGGATGCACACAGTTCCACCTCATGGCTGCAATATACTGGTGTTTGTGGACAGCCACAGACTGTACCTGCCAGGTCATAAAGATCAGTGTCTCTGGCCACGGACACGGTACCTGTGCCTTGCAGGGGTGCTACGGACCGTATCCGGTACCAACCCAGACTGGGTACTGTCATCAGAAGCAGGTGTTCGTTGACTGGACACAGATCCCTGTCGGGCCTGGCCAGAGCCACGTGCACGTGGTTTCCTGGGGTGGTCTGATGACAGCACAGACCCAGCATTGCTGGGGCTGCTGCTGGCACTACGGGGGCGGCCGTGGCCCTGTTGTCGTCCGCGATGACTGCCAGCTGCTGCTGTTGCTGGCATACGGCCACGTCGATGCCTCAACTGCCCACCATCGCCCTGGCTCATGGACATGTAGTTGTGGAACCGGTCTAATATGTCCCCACAACGTCTGTCTATGACATCGGTGAAATCACGGATGGCAGCCACAATGTCACGCATACTGTCAGTCATGGCTGTGCGACATGCTGTCAGCTCCCTCAGACCCTGTCTGGTGTACCGTTCCATACGTGACTGTGCCTGCATGACAGCCCAAAACATAGCTGAGGTTGTAAGACCTCTGTGGGCATGTCTGACAGGGGCAGTATGCCCACGGATGCTCCCACGAGAACCCCTGGACATCTGTCTGTGTGGTACCATCTCTGGGCCATGCCCATGGCTGCTGTGTGGGGAGGCATGTGCCACAGATACCACATTACCCTGGTCAATGCCCACTGTATGCTGTCCATCACCTAGGGACATTGGTGACAAAGGGTGTATTGGCAGGATAACTGTGCGCATTGATGGGGTCGACAGCTGTGTACTGTCAATCGGCTGACCAATGGCAGACCCTGGCATACCTTCCTGTGCCATTACACAGATGTCATCATTATCAGTACCCACGGCACCTGATTCAGGTTCCCTGCTACATGATACCAGAGCAGCACCAGAACCTGTGGGAGGGAAACAGGAAACACAGTTTACAATGTCTATACATTACCAGTGATGCACACATGCACACATGCACAGGTGCACACATGCACACATGCACAGGTGCACACATGCACACATGCACACATGCACAGGTGCACACATGCACACATGCACACGTGCACACATGCACATATGCACACGTGCACACATGCACAGATGCACACATGCACACATGTGCACATGCACACATGCACACATGCACACATGCACAGGTGCACACATGCACACATGCACACATGCACAGGTGCACACATGCACACATGCACAGGTGCACACATGCACATATGCACACATGCACACATGCACAGGTGCACACATGCACACATGCACACAGTTGTACAGTACTCAGTATGCGTGATATCAACACACAGACACAGACACACCTACATGCATACAAAGAGCACTACTTAGTGAGCCAAATATTACTATTACTATCAAGACTATTACAGGAATTGTTAATACACACTCACCAGCATGGATAGGCTGCATTGCTGTTATACCAGAGGGACCTGCAGACGTGAAGATACTAATGTCAGTGGGCACAACTGTGCCATTGTTACTGAGTATGATACAGGTCAGTAGTACAACAGTCACCTTTCACAGGTCAGCTGCTAATATTGAGGATATCACACTTGCACATTAAATACTATGGTGACAGCTACAAACCAAGGACACACCTCACACATGCATTAACTACCAGTGTACACAACAGTCAACTATACATATGGCATATTATCTGCACGTTCACTGTCTTGCTGCTGCGTGGCTCCAGCCTCCATCATAATGCATGTCTGCTGCTGTTGTTGTTGCTGGCGGACTGGAGCCACTACACTCATGAGTAGTCCCTCCAGTCTGGTGAGTGGGGGATGTGTAGCCTCCCCACCACCTGTGGCGACCTGTTGCCTGTGGATATCCGAAGTACGCTGACGGACATGTCTGATTAAATCACTGCAGTGATGTCGTACCTGCTCATATGTCCTATTATGCGTGCCTATGTCATTTACCCGACGGACCAGGTCTTGCCACAGTGCAGCCCTCTCCTGCTGATTCTGGCTGGTGCAGGAAAAGAGTATTGCATAATCCCGCACCAGGCTCTGGTGTATCTCCTCATCCTCAGCTGTGGAGTAAGTGGGATTCCGCGGGTGAGCCATGTACCTGAGAAAGAAAATAACCTGATATCAGCAATATATGTCAACAGAATTTGGCACACATACTACACATGCTACTCGACTGTTATAATACAACATATCTCACATATATAGCATCTGTCTGTCTATTGGTGGATACACATGTAAATGGCCAGGTATCAGTGCTCAGCCAGCAACTGTGCAACAGTACCTGGCACACTCCATACGACATACTACCAAACCCCAGCAGTCAGAACACTGATTCAGGTCAAGAGCACCTCCTCACTCTGGGGGTTTGTATCTAGGTACTGTATGGCCTACATCATCAACTACTGTGAGCTGACCACACACTGATTGCCCTGGATATACATATCCCACCTCCACCACCAGCACAAATGACTATAGTGAATAACATTACAGATGCAAACTTTACACTTTGTAACAATGACATGGTACCCTTTCAGCCCACTGGGCCAGTGGCAGATACAACCCACAATGCTGACCCCTACACAATTGCTTTCTACAGACATCTCCGAGAATGCATGGATCATGCAATCCCATATATGACCAAGACACTCTCCAAAAAGGGACAGCATCCTGTCTGGTGGACCCCAGCCAAAGACAGATTGTATTACAGAAGATGGAAGCTAATACAAGACAGAGCATAATTCCATAAAGGGAGGGCATGTCTGAGCAGCACTAGTAAGGATCTATTTTCCATCATACAAACATCCATGGGCAACTTTGAGAGGGAAATCAAGAGGGACACTACAGATAACCAGAAGGCCTTCTTCAGTTATGTTAGCAACCTGGTCAGAATCCATCCTCTATGCCCATAGTTAGTACACAACAACAAATATTTCACTGACACCACAGATATTGACAACATTGTGGCAGACAGGTTCAGTGCAGGTGTCACCCCGCCCTCTCCCCCAAAATAAGACATAGTTATGACAGCTGACTGTAACCTCCCTGTCATCACAGATGTCCAGGTGAGAGCCACCCTCAGGAAAGCAGAATACACAACATGAATGGGACCTGATGGTATCCCCAGTTGCATGCTACATAAACTCTGACAGGAGCTAAACACACATATAGAAGTGCTATGTAACACTAGCCTGACTACAGGATATGTACCTGTACACTGGTGCACAGTAGCAGTGGTTCCACTCCACGAAGGAGGCACCTCAACATACCAATACAATACAACACAATACATTACATTACAATACAATACTATACAATATGCTATTGTCCCTGGGACTACAGCAGCATACTCTTCTGCTACCCTGACCATTGTGACACATGTGGTGTGATGGTACCTGCTGCTGTCACACAGTTACACAGGGTGACTCATATGGCATATTACCTATCTGACTAACATTCAGCAGGGGTATGTGTGACATGTACACATGGGGAGTCTTGCTTCTTAACACTGTGTGGTTTATTGCAGGGTATGTCTTATCTGTGGGTAGGAACTTTTACCTCCACATGTGCTCTCTATTGCAGTGGCATGGATGACACACAGCAGTCATTTAGGTTGTGGATGGTGTGAGGTGTTACTATGGTTGTTGGACATCTGTCATGGGTGTGACTTACGTATGTAAATCCGGGATTCGTAACCTCTATGTGGGTAGTATATGTGTACTCTGTGGTGTTGTCAGTCACTGTGCATTGGTAATGTGTTTGAGTGCATTGTCACAGTGTTGTACATGTCACTGTGTCCTTCTCCATATCTGTAGCTGTCATGTGAGGTCCATACCATGGCATCCATTATGTGGTGTGGAGGGATACACCGACCTACATGTCCATAGCTGACACACCATGTTCGCTGACACATACCATGTGCAGGTATTCCAGGAATAGTGTGCCACTGTGAATATCATTGGGGCCACTATTGTACACTTTTATGACCCTGTTCACCCCTGACACATGCAGTGGTGGGCAGCCAATCACATATCTGGTGGTTACTGGTGTAGGGTATTTTGAAATGTGGTATGGTACTCCGGTTTTGACACTGGTGTTCACTCCATGCCTTTGTCACCAGGCACCTGTTGCAATGCATCTGTACACATGTGCCTCACTCAGAATTTATATACATCTCTCTCTCTCTCTCTCTATATATATATATATATATATATATGTATATAGATATATCTATATGTATATATATATATATATATATATATCTATATGTATATATATATATATATATATATATATATATATATATATATATGTCTGTATACATATACACATATATATATATTGATGTACATATATTGCTATAGATGTGTAGGGGGGCACAGAGGGGGTAAGAGTGACAGAGGGGGTGGGACAGGGTGTGTTGAAGGTCGTCATATACAGTCATACCTGTAGATAGTCAGATCAGTCTGTCTATGTATATGTATCTACATATATCTATATCTGTATGTGTGCATTACATATATATGTTTGTACATATTCTATCTATCTACATCTGTTTATGTATTCCTACATCTCTCTCTATGTATGTATACATATATGCATATCATATATATATATATATATATATATATATATATATATATATATATATATATATATATATATATACACACATACATATGTTGACATACATACGTATCCATATGATAGACAGGTATATCAACATGTTTGTCTACCATACTGTATACACACACTAACATACTGCTAAACATACATAACTGTGAAACCTACTTTGTACATTGCACTACAACCTACAATGAACCAACATTGATATGTGCACATAGATGCTCTCACATACAAATGTATGTACAGCCTTCACTGATAGTTGCTGTATGTCCCCTGCCCTTTACACATCTTCATATACATATGGATACAGACCAATGACACATATGGAGGGTTCACAGTATGTAGACCTTTATAGTATTACTTTACATTACCTGTGTTTGTCACAGCTGCTTCTGTTGCCATCTGGTTCTCTGTCCTGCTGCTCCACTTCCCAGTTGTCAGCTTTCAGGTGGCTGTTGCTGAACAATTTGTTTGTGTCTGCTTAATTGCAATTTTCTCTGTCTCTGTCTCTGTCTCTGTCTCTCTGTCTCTCTCTCTCTCTCTCTCTCTCTGTCTGTCTGTCTGTCTCTCACGTCCTTCTCAGAGTGCAATGAAAGTATTGCATGTGTGGACTGGGAGTACAGCATACTTTTGTAGGTATCTGCATATGCCCATGTGATGGCCTCTGCACCAATTGTTAGCCAGCATTTTCTAATTGCATGCAGCCAGTTGTGTACTGATTGCAGTTCTCACTGTGATTTCAGAACAGTGCTATAAAAAGGTATGTGAGATAGGCATAGCCCTTTCAGATTTTAAGGGCAGGGACCATGCTGTTATTCTGTGGACAATGTTCTGTGAGTGTAAAGGTTGGTATCTCTCTCATATTTCCAGCTGTGTTGTAGATTAACATTCCTCCATTCATTTCTCCAGTTTCCTGTACTAACTGTGTATGTACACTGACACCTACAACTACTACTACTGTTAGTGTGTGTGTGTGTGTGCTTTCCTTTCACTTTTGCTTGCACTTTGTTGCTAAGGCTTCAATATTTGCCCTTTACAGTCACTACTTGTATGCCTGCTAGGTGTCCTGACTGTAGTGTGCTGCTGTAGCTTTCCTATTTTCCATGTACATTCACACCTTAGAATGCTTTCTATATCTGCTAGGGTGTTACAGCATGCAGTGTGGTCTGGCCATGGTGTGGGCCTTGACATCTATTAGGGTTTTTGAGTATGCTGCTGAGCAGGCCCCAGAGACTTTCAGGTTCATCTGTTATCTGCCTTATGGAATGGTACATATCAGTGGGGTACACCCATTAAATTGTCTGGTATGCTGCAGTTGTGACTGTGGGTTAGCATGAGCATATGTATTACTGCACTTTTTCTGCCATGCAAGTGGTGAATACTTTCAGGACTCCATAGTTACCATTGCATGTGTTACACCTTTCTGTCTACTGTTTGTACATTTCACATGGAGTCTGTGGGGCATCCCTGTAAGTCATTCACTGTTGCTATGTCTAGGCTCTTAACTATTCAAATATGGTGGTGTCAGACCTGTCATGTGTACAGATATTTGGAGGTTGTCCACATTTCTGCCTCATATTTTGGTCAATATCTCATGCACACCTTTTTCTGGCAAATCACTCTGGGCTCAAGTCAGAATATAGTGACAAACATTCAAGTTTCAGACTTCATACCCTTCCAAACATCCCACAAAATGCAGACCCTGTTACTCTCTGAACTGTCTGCGTTTGTTGTAACATTATTTGTAATGTGTCCCTGGTTTTGGGCCTTTGCTCCACATATTTTATTACTTGGTCTGGATGTGTTCCTGTAAGAGGTTGTGGGGTATGGGCAGTGATTATCCTGCTGTGAGTATGTGTGTGGCTTGCAAGGTGCTATAGTGACATTATTACCTACTAGCTACCAACTAGCATGGCTGTTTCTGTTCACACACTACTATTATGGAAATCCACTAGTTTTGATAGTAATTCTAAATGGCATGCTTTGTGTACTACACATCTATATTCCCTTTACATTAATTCCTACTATTACATGATATATTTATTTTAGCACAATGTTCTTGTATAAGAGTCATGGCTTAGTGGTAAGTCATGCAGACTACTGTTTCCTGGGTTCGGGACTGCCAGTGGGATTTTATTTTGCTTCTGAACTGACTACAAGACCTATCAATCAAAGTGACTAAGGCCCTTTTAAGCAGTTGTAACCGGGTTAGCGCTGGTTTGTGCGGAGCTCATGCATGCGCACTGGCGTTTAGCTCCGCGCACACCCGCTTATAACCGCTTAAAAGTGCTTACTATTGCGCACACCCGCGCTATTTTCTTTGAAAGAAATGAAAATGGGGAGACAGAAAAGTGGTGAAAAAGGGGTCACAAAGAGGGTAAGACAGTAGGGAAACAAGCTTGGGTTTTGCAGGAGGGATGTGGGTAAGGCCCATAGCTGCCCATTTCTTCATCAGCAACAGCTGTGCATATGTTTGTAATTTGGTGTGACATTTGATACCTTCCACCCCTGAGAGAGGTGTAAGGACAACAGTAATACTTGTTGTACAGCCAATTGTAATTGATAGTTTCCATGTCTGGTAGACATATGTGCGGAATGGGCAGCTATGTATGGGGCGTAATTTTTTTGTGGGTACAGAGTGCCCTTTTTTTTTTTTTTCAGGTGAGAGTGGTATGTCAGGTGAAGGTAGTCAGTACAGCTGGGGAGGTAGGTTGGATAGTTAAACAGACAAGACAAACAAGACGCATACAGGGGTGGTGTATGACACGTGTTCGGGGGTTACACAATTGATGGGGACGGAGGTTTGGATATCCAGAGCCCATGAGCCCACAGATGGCAACAGTGGAACTGATATCCCCACCCATAGGCAGTTGCCACTGTTCCTTCACTGCCCAGGATGGGGCTGTGCTAGGGGCTGTGTAGGCTGGGCAACAGGCATGCCCGTAAGTTTTGCCACCCGTGCCTCAAGCTGGCGTAGGGGCTCGAGAACAGAGTCCCGAATCTCCCTACGCACCACAGTCCGGACGCTACGGAAGGTGAGTGGTGGTTCTACTCCGGCCACACTTGCAGAGGGGGGGCGAGCCCCATCCCCTGCAGCGCTTCCACCCACAGGTGGCACAGGGCCACTGGAGGAGGGTCCAGACTGGGCACTAGTGCCAGGTGCACTCGCCAGCTGAGGTGGGAGAGGTGGGTCCGCTGGGACCCGCCTTCCCTGTCGTTCTATGTTTTGCATTATGTCATGA
This sequence comes from Protopterus annectens, assembly GCF_019279795.1. NCBI lineage: Eukaryota > Metazoa > Chordata > Ceratodontiformes > Protopteridae > Protopterus > Protopterus annectens. Next base: position 370,089,010 of record NC_056732.1, on the reverse strand, counting down.
CAGTTTTGGTTAGTAACATACAATACCATTCGCAATTAGTTGTAACAGCATGCATTAGTATTCCCATTAACCAAACACCCAGATATTCACACCATTGAACAGCAAGCATAACACATGCATAATTTGAACAGCAATACACAGTCCAACAACATGCAGGGTTGATTGATGGCAACAGGCCATCAGGTTTGGATGTATGAACAGGGCAGATGCATCAATGGACATGCAAATATTTAGGACCCATTAGGACAAATGTCCAGGGGTGTTAATTGTGATTGCACATACCATTTTCACGTGGAATGGAGTATATGTGGTTATAGGGTGGGGTGAAGAAAATATTATTAACACCTTCGAATACCAATACATATGCTGTACATTTCTAATAGCTACAGATATATACACACTACTGTTCTAACTACAGTTTCCTATATGAGAACTACTTCACTTTGGTGATAGGACTATTCATGCTACATCAATATACATTTTATTGTTATTCATACACGTTCATATCTGGCTTTGTTCAGCAACATCATCCTGCTACATTTGCTTTATATAGCTATAGACAACTGTGGATGTTTGATATTTCAGACAATCATACTACCTGCATATTGCAGACTGAGAGCAACATATCCAGATTTTGGGATACACATTCCAGCTGCAGCAACACTTTGGACACATTTTGCAGTTTGGTTCTACTTGTCACATCTATTTCATTCTGTACTGACTGCAGTATACTTTATACAGGGGTTATTACTACTTTATTGGCGGATTCATGACTCTTTCTCACACCCTCTCACTTGTTTTCATTTTACTATTCAGGATGGTACTTACTTCTAGGCTATGATATGCACTATGATATTATAGGTGGGGCATCTTTATTTCAGAATTTATTTCATACATTTTCACTGTTCTGTTGGGATTTCGGACTGCAACACAGTTGGTAATCAAGCAATACTTGCAAACACTTTTACACTGTTACTTGCACATTTTATTAGTTAGTGACTACACTGCATTCTTTTGCTAACTGTCGTACTTTTATATTTCTTTACAGTTACTGGGTGTGGATTACTGACCTGCCTGGTGGCGCAACCGCACCAGCCTATCGCCATAGGCTCGTCGGTTCACAGAACGGACACCTGCAGCTGTAATATAAATGGAGTAATATTGGAATACACATCTCCATAATATCAGCTAATTTAATTTCTTACATACATAATTAAATGTAACTTACTCAGTAGTGGGGTGTTGGGCATTTGCCGGGCCTCCTCGATCCAAAGGTTCAATTGGTCCTGCTTGCGTCTCTTCAGGTCCGCATGGTGGTGACGGACCTGCTCACCAGTCCTTGGAATCCCTGTGGCACTGGTAAGATCATGAGCCAACCGGTCCCACGCCTCAGCCCTATATGCTCCCCACAGGACCTGGCCCTGCATGACATTGGCCTCATGATTGTGGACTAGGAGCCAGGCCATGTATCTGGACTCCTCAACACCCACCTCTGTGCTCGAAAGCAACTACCCTCACCTACACCTGACATTCTGGCTGCAAGTCAGTTCTACAATCATTTATGCTGTGTATTCCCGCCTATGGAGATTATATATGCCGTTTTTCCCGCACTTCTCCGTGATTGGCCATTTTGGAATTGTATCCACTTCACAAGACCTGCTTTGTCATGCTCCACTTTCTATTCATTCCTATATATGTGCTATTACTGCATTTCTGAGTGTAGCTGTCATAGCTTAGTGGTTCAGTACCTTGACAATGGTGCATGGTGTCCTGGGTTCAACCCTGGCCACTGCTTTTTATATTTTCTGACTGTCTAGACAGGCTAGGGGGTGTGTCTGTGTAAAGGCAGTTTTGTTACAGCTTGCTCAACGTTGCCCATCAGTTAGCTTGTTGGCGCGGTGCGTAGCTCCGCGCAAACGGGGTGCGCTGGTTTAAGCCTCATTTGGCTATCAGCACGCATAGTCATCTTAGCTCAGCTAGGGGCACACAGTTTGAGCATGTGAAACCACTGCTCAGCTACGGGCACTTATTTTGCACCTGTTAAACCACTGCTCACCTACAGGCAGATGCACTCACCTTGTTAAACTGTCGCTTAGCTATAGGCACATATGTGACATTTTTTTATTGTTTTGTTACCTCACATTTCTTCAAAATAAATGGACTATTTCATTAGATTTTACATTAAATGTGATTTTATATGTGTACATGTTTGTCAGGGAATTGTTTTGTGCTTATTTTGCTAAAAATAAGAGTTAGTGTTGTGGGGGCTCAAACCATGAATGCCTACTCTTCAGCCAACATCACTACCGCTACGCTATTGCTTCTTGGTTTACTTTGCATATTTGGTTCTTATATGCTTTCCCACTGACTGCTAACTGTAGCTGCGCTACGGGCACACCCGCGCAAACGAGCGCACTCATGGTTAAACATCTTTACAATTTAAAAAAAAATATAACATGTTCATTTATATATTTTATGTTCATAGTCTGTGGGGGCATGTGTTGTGTTGTGTTTATTCACATTTCCGTGGACTCTGTTGTGGGTTTTTACTTTGGGCACTTTTACACTTCTGGGGGCGTGTCCGCTTGCAGGGCTCGGCCTACGGACACGCCCCCTACTGTCTTACATGGACCGTGTTAGACTTAGGTGTGATTCAGCATGCTCTCATGAATATGCAAAGCATGCTGACATCACTCCGTTTAACTGCAGCCTCCGTGTAAGAGTTATAACTCTTACACGGAGGCTTCGTGAATCCTTGCCATTGTCTTACATATTCTTGAGACTGATTAGTTTGATGTTGGTTTTCCTTCTGGTGTTTGTCTAGATCACTGATTTTGTTTTGAATGAATTTGGATGCAGAATAGTGTTCTGCATTGATAGTCTGCACATCTTGGATCTATGCTACCTACAAAGTAACAGATGACTTTAAAAAACATTTTCTGGATTGCTAAGTGTCAATTGTAGAGCAAAACTGTTTTCTAATTTGCTAACTATCTGTAGTCTTCTACAAATTGTGAGACAATTTGAATAATATTGTCCATTTTCTTCTCTAAGTTTGTTAATAAAGAGTCCATTTGGGAGTTCTGTGAGGCAGCAGATTCTCACTATTAAGTCGTGTGAAAACTTGTAACACTACATTCTTAAAATTGTCAAAAAGTATTACGAGGAAACAGTCACCCTAACTAAGCAAAGTGTTAGAGAGTTGAAATTTGTGTTCAAATGACTTTTTTTTTTAATTTGACACTCAATAGGTATATTATAAGCAAACAATAATGTTTGACAGCGTATAAATTATTGTGTAAATAATACATGCCCAGGGGTGTTCCAAGGCTCGATGCTACAAGTGGCAGCTATAGGAATTACAGAAAGGGCAACTTGTACATCACCACTATGACTGGAGAACAAATGATGCCCTTCTGTATCACTGTTGCATTATTCTAGACTGAAGGGATCTCCTGCCCAGGGCAGCCCAACGCATGGCTAATATACCAAAGCCTAATGATCTTGTATGCACCATATATCACACTTATGCTTTCTGCATAGAATGTAGAGCATAAAAGGTCAGTAGGGACACAGCTACCCAGAGCTTCTTTGCCACCAGTTTGAACTCCATTATTGGTAGTTGGTCTGAACACTTTGTTGCTGAACACCTAGCCACCAGATAAGTGCCCCTTTGGGGTTGTTTTTTTTTTCTTCTTAGTCTTGTATTTTATTTTGCTACCTAGAGTTCATGTCATCTAAGAAGGGAAATTGTCAGTGTCTGAGGCAGATTTCCCATAAGGATCATCATGAACAGTGTCTTTTTTGTTTGTGTGCTTCCCACACCCATACCTCTTGTAATATCTGTAAGGTGTTTGTGCCTAAGACACTCAGAAGCCATTGTCATTCCTGACCATTTATCTTGAAAACCAGTGGATTAAACTGTTAGCCCAGGGCACCATGACAGAATCCTTTAACCCTGAGATACTCCCGCTAGGCTAGAAAAGGCCAAGAAGTCTAGACTGGAATCTTTAGCTGTCCGGACTCCACTGGACATCCCTCTAGAAGTGGGTAACAGCCTTGTAGGTAATTAATTGTCTACATTGGATTCCACTACTATGACCCCATTGGAGACCAGCATCGATCCATCTTTTCGCATGTCCTCTGAGGCTTTGCAGACATCTGCTCTGGAAGTCAAGAGGGAACTGTGGTTGATTATCTCGGAAGATCCTAGAGGGATTCTGCAAATATTGGTCAAGGAGGAGGTGCCAAGTTCTCTTATCAAATCTCACCAAGGGTTGGAACCTCCAGTATTTGTTAGGGCTGATGTCCTTTCTGAGAAAAAACAAAAAAAATGAAACATGTTTCAGTCCATCCTAAGGCTCCTTAAAGAGAATGACAAGAGTTTACTCAGGGATTGTTTTTTGACTTGATGATCTTGAAGCCTCCTTAAGGGGTTTTGGTACCTGCTCCTCCTTGAATTGTTCTTTGGGGACACAATTGCTAGGATGATGGAATACTTTAAGTAGGATTCTTCCCAAGTGTCTGATATTCAGAGAAGATATTATGAGCTGCTTCAGGTGGAAACTCATACTAAACCACTGGCAGTTCCTCCTGTGTTGGCTGCCTTGTTAGACACTTTCATTGCTTCTTCCAGTTCTCCTTATTCTCAGCCTCCTGCTCCTAAGCAACCTGATAGGTTCTGTAAGGTTCCTAAGGATTGTCAATATTTATTTAAATATCCTTCTGCTGATTCTGCTGTGTGTCAATCTCTTCTGACAAACCTTCTTGCCCTCTTCCAAACTTTTGCCTTCTGATAAGGATAGTAGGGGGCAATGGAGAGTATCGGTAAGAAAGTTTACACTGTTTCCACTTTCGCCTTTAGGGCTGTTAATTACCAGACCCACATGACCAGGTATGCTCTGACCTTGATTGTCCAGACTTGTCAGGTTATTTCTGACCTCCCTGTTTCTGAAGGCAAATCCTCTGCCTTATCTATTTTAGGTTCTACTTCTCAAGGGCTTCGCCACTCTAGTAAGTGTAGCTATGATGCTGCTGATGCATCTTCCAGGCCTGTGGCTTTTGGGTCTATCATGAGACATTATTTTTGGCTTCCTCCCCAGTTTTTGCCTGAGGATACTAAGGCCAAATTGTTGGATGCTCCTTTTGATAATAAACATCTTTTTGTGACTGCTACTGTTAACTTGTTTAAGTATCTTCAAGAGAAAGGCAAAGCCTTGCAGGACTTTAAACATAGTTTTGTCTCTCATATCCCTAAGTTCCAGAGGAATTATCCTTCTTGACTTGCTTTTGTTCACAGGCAACCCCGCCAGGCCTCCAAGGGCAGGAAGGATGGTAAGCGGGCTCCCTCTGCTAAGGTTTCTCAGATTTGTGTCCCAGATGCCTCCTTTATCTGATAAACCTGATTCTCTTTGACAACCCCCCTTCTCTTATACCAAGTTCCTTTGTCCCTTCAGCTTTCCCATTGTCTTCCAAATTGGCGACTCATCACTTTAGACTCGTGGGTTCTTTCTATCATTCATCAGGGTTGCTTTATGATATGGAAGTCTCCCTCTCCTTTTTCAAGAATTCCTCAACCTCCTCTAGAATAACTTCCTAATTTTCTAGAGGCTCTAGGGACCCTGGTGAACTAAGGAACCATTCAACCTCTCCCCCATTCCCAAGTGGGAATGGGTTTTCATTCCAGGATGTTCCTTGTTCCTCAAAAGGAGAGCACTTGGATATCTATTTTGGATCTCTCCTGGCTCAACACCTTTCTCAAGGTCTCTTCTTTTTGGATGCTTACTCTTCAAATGCTGTTTCCTCTTTTACTACCTCAAGCTTTTTTGGTGTCTTTGGATCTGAAAGGTGCTTACCTTCATATCCCTGTTCACCCTCATTTCAGAAGATTTTATGTTTCTCTATGTCTTCCTTTCATTTTCATTTCACTGCTTTACCCTTTGGCCTCTTTACAGCCCCAAGTGTATTTACAGAAAGCCTAGCTCCTGTGATTGCTTTCTGCAGGCTTCAAGGCATTCAGAGTTTTCTTTATCTGGATGACCTGTTGCATGTGGTGCCTTCTCTCAGATCAGGAGTTCACAATCTCTCTTCTTCAAAGTCTGTGGTTCACTATCAACTTCCAAAAGTCCATCCTAACCATATGTCTCAATTGTTCAGATTTTTGCCTCATAATTTTGGTCTGTTTCTCTTAAAATTTGTGGTTTTCTTGAAAATCAGTGAGGGTTGAAGTTACTAAATAATTACATACATTTGAGACAAGAGCTTCATATCTTTCAGAAAATTGATGCTAACACAAAACCTATTATTCTAGCAACTTGTTAAGTTTATAAGGGCAATATTTAAAATCTTTCCTGGAGTTTGGGACTTTTTTCCCTTATTATTTTTAGCTTTGTCCAGATTTCTTACAATTAGAAATTGAGAGGTATGGCCCTAACTCCCTCTCAGGATCATGTGTATCTGGGATGCAGGATTCAGACAGTGACAATGTTGGCCTCTGTTCCACCTCCAAATGTTTTGTCATTGACAGCCTTATTTCTGTCTCTTCTTTCTCAAACTGCCATGTAATGGAGTTTCTTTGATCCCTGGAATTCATGGTTGCTTCTATTCCAGTGCTCCCTCTTGCCAGACTGCATAGGGGGAAGCTTCAATGGTACCTCAAGTCAGTTTGGCTGCAGCATTGTCACCCTCTGGATTTCAGTGTGCCTCTCCTTCCCTGTATAAAGAATGAATTCAAGTGGTGGATTTAGCAGTTTGCTCTCAACCCAGGCCTACCCTTTCAGTCTCCAGTCCCTTCTGAAAAATTGTTCACTGATGCCTCAGACATGGGGTGGGGTGCTTCTTTTCATCACTTGAAAGTTCAAGGTCTCTGCATCCCCAACAGAAGTCAGACCATATCAACATCAAACAGATAAGAGCTCTGATTCTGGCCCTTCAAGCTTTTCACCCAATGTTCTCAACAGGCCCCTTGAAAGTGTACATAGACAACACAGTGATGTGGTATATCAACAAGCAGGGAGACACAAAATCTTACCTCCTCCAGGATGGCTCTTCAGGCTTGAGAGGTGGCTCTCAGTTAACAGTTAACTCTTCAGGCAGTATACATTCATTCAGAGCACAATCTAGTGGCAGACTGTCTGAGAAGGTCCAAAACACAGGCTCATGAATGGATGCTTCACAGAGACATGTTTCTGAACATTGTCCATCGGTGGGGTATTCCTCAGGTAGATCTTTTTGCATCCTCTCTGAACAGGCAGCTTCCCCTCTTTTGTTTCAGAGTACCATGCCATCTGGTGAGGAAGATGGACAAGCTTTATTTTCCTTGGAAGGGTATCTTTCTTTATGCTTTCCCTCCTCTTCCTCTACTTCCATGAGTCCTGCAGAAGATTCAGCTGGACTCCCCAGAAATCTTGCTAGTGATGCCCTTTTGGACAAGACAGCACATGTTCCCCTTCTTAATGCAAATGGACAGGGGCAATCACCGCAAGTTAACTCACCAGTTGGATCTCCTCATACAGGACAAGGGGTCTCATCCATCCTCACTTGTCCACTCTTCAACAGATACTGTCGGTGATAGGGTTTTGACCCATTTCAGGTATCTCTTTTCTGAGGAAGTGCTTGGAGATTTATAGTAGACAAGGAGACCCTCAGCCAGAAAATGTTATATGTTTAAATGGAAAAGATTTCTATCTGTTGCCATGCTCATATCCAAGGCCCTTTTTCAGTGTGGGGGGTGTCCCTCTGGTCTTTTGCTATTTGTGTAAGTTACTCCCATCTGGCATGGCCTATTCTTCTGTTAAGGCCCATTTGTTAGCTATTTCTGCTTGTCTGCCCTTGAATCCTCTGTTGGCTTCTCGTTTTGAGGTCAAACAATTCCTTAAAGGTGTCCTCACTTGCCCACTCTTCAACGGATACTGTCGGTGATAGGATTTTGACCCATTTCAGGCACCTCTTTTCTGAGGATGTGCTTGGGGATTTATAGTAGGCAATGAGACCCTCAGCCAGAAAATGTTATATGTCTAAATGGAAAATATTTCTATCTGTTGCCATGATCATATTCAGGGCCCTTATTCAGTGGGGGGGGGGGGGGGGCTCTGGTCTTCTCTTATTTGTGTAAGTTACTCCCATCTGGCATGGCCTATTCTTCTGTTAAGGCCCATTTGTTAGCTATTTCTGCTTGTCTGTCCTTGAATCCTCTGTTGGCTTCTTGTTTTGAGGTCAAACAATTTCTTAAAGGTGTCCTGCATATTAGGCCTCCAAGTAAACCTATTCCTCCTTTTTGGGACCTTAATTTTGTTTTGGAAAAGTTGACTCAGGATCCTTTTGACCCAGCAAGTTCTGCTTCTTTTCAGCATTGTACCTGGAAGACTGTTTTGTTGCTGGCTCTTACTTCTGCTGGGAGAGTTTGAGGTCCGGGCCCTTATTGGAATTCCTCCTTTTTTTTTTTTTTTACAGGAACAATGTGTCCTTTTGTAATAATCATTCTTTTTTTGCCCAAGGTAATAAATGAGTTGTCCTTGGGTGGCCACAGTGGTGCAGCAGTTAGCATTGCTGCCTCACAGCAAGAGGTTCTCTGGTTCGATTCTCGGCTGGGGTGCCTTCTGTGTGGAGTCTGCATGCCCTCCCTGTGATCGTGTGGGTTTCCTCTGGGTGCTTCGGTTTCCTCCCACATCCCAAAGACATGCAATAGGTGGACTGGCCACTCTAAATTGGCCCTAGGTGTGAGTGTGTGCCTTCTGTGGAAGGTTGGGTGCCGGGCTGGCAACTTGACACCGTAAAACTCCACTGCCAATCATGAGTGGACAGATGATCCACTGTGGCGACCCCTAACTGGGAAAAGAAGAAGAATAAATGAGTTGTCCTTGAATCAGTCTAAAAATCCTTTCCTTTTTTTTCTCCTCATTCGGCTAGTGAGATGGCCCTGCATACCTTGGATTTGCACAGACAGCTCATGTACTATTTGGATAAAATTAAGGCCATTCGTAAGTCTGATCAAGGTTTTGTTTCTTTTTATCCAGGACATTGGGTTTGGCTGTTTTTAAGCAAACTATCTCCTCCTGGATAGCTAAAGCAATTTCCTTTTGTTATACTTTTCATGGCAAATCTCTGTCTACTTCTCTGCAAGCTGACAGCTGGCCAGGTATCAATGACTGTAGTTCAATTACCCCAGTTCTAAAGTTAAAGGCATTGGAGAGGAAGAAAATAGGTTAAAGCCAATACATTTGGCTTATTTTCTTTAACACAATTCTGTATAAAGTACTATGTCTTTGAAAAACAGTAATAGCATTACTATAGGTAATAATGACACTGTAACTTTAAAACAGGACCTTGTGGTTTTGAAGTAAGCAGGAGCATAACCAATCAAATGTAAGTAGGAAGCACTTAAAGTGGAAATGTGTTCAATACTATATCTGATGAATTTTAACACTGTTTTAAATGAAAGTGCTCATGTTTTATTGTTTTTTACGCCATTAAAGTGTTCGGATTTTAAAAGTTTGGCATTTTTTATTGGATACTTTGAGAACAGTTGTTTTGGGTCTAAGCACCAGCTTTCATTTGGTGTATTTGGTCTGTCTACTTCTGTTAGAGCTCATTCCACTAGGGCTGTTACCTCTGCTGGTGCCTTCTTCACGGGGTTGGACACCAATTCCATCCTTGAAGCTGCTACTTGGTCTTCAGTGCAATTATAAGTTGGATATGGAATCTAGGGCCAGAGAAGGTTTTGCTAGAACCATTTTATATGGGTTTGTTCCACCTCCCATTCTGTTTTTGAGCTGTTTTATTATCTCTTTCGTCTAGGATAATGCAATAATGATGTATAAAGACATTGTACAGTTGTGTAAAATGTTACCATAAGAGTAGATGTCCTTCCATTCACTGTTGCAGTATTTGCTCCCTCCCTCTAACCCTTGTTTTTTCAGGTTTTTGTTTTAGATTCCAAAGGAACACTTTGACCACCACAGCAATGAGCAGCAAAAAGAAATAAAAACAAAATGAAGTAGAAATAAAACAAACATTTTAATAACAAAAAAGTAAGCAGGAACAACATGGAAACATACCTAGCTGATCAGAACAAGACATAGAAGGTTTATGGAAAGTCATGTAACACAAAACATGCTTAAGTGACTGATTATTGTGAAAAGAAAATTGTGGTTTTGGACCCAGAACTTCCTTTAAATACTGATCTGACATAAGAATACACCAATTCCTTTTAACAATTTCACACACAGTCCCAATATTACTTGAATATGTGAATACCATATGCGTATTCCTTCTCACCTGTTCCATAGAAATAGAACATATATCGTCAACCCATCCTTCAGCAAAATATGGTTTAGCAACAGTGTCTATGAGTGCATGGACCTCATTAACAATTTTAGCACCCTCAGTGAAAGAGTAACCTCTACTGATGAATTCTTTAGATGTCTTATGCAAAGCCTCCACAGCTAGATCATCTCTGTTATGCAATCTCATCTGTGCAAGATATTCTTCTTCTTCCAGGTCTTTTTAGGAGCTTTGTAGTAAGATCACCTAATGCACTCATACTAATGAATACATCAAGAAAAATCTCATTATGTGAGCTCGTACAAGTACATCTTATTGGATGGTTTTTAGATTTATGTGTGTTAAAAGCAGATGTCCCTATTGATGTCATATTCAAATTATTTGTCTGCTATATGTGTTTTTATTGGATAGTTTTTAGATTTATGTGTGCTGATTGGTGCGTTTCTCTTGATAAGAGCTGTGGTCTGCTGTTTTGTATTAAGGACTGAGGAAGTGGGCTTCAGTGAAAGCACTTTCCTTTTTGTTGTTAACATTTTTGTTTTATTTCTGCTTCAGTTTGTTTTTATTACACTGCTTTTTGCTGCTTTTTGGTGTGGTGGTGTAAGTTTTCTTTTTGAATTATACTTTGTTTTGGATTTGTTCAACCCTTGCCTGCAGGTGTTCCTGTTTCTCTTTTGGTTTAGATTCCTTTCACGCTGAGGTTTTCCCCATTTTCTTCTGCATTTTTTCCTTCTGGATGTGCATATACTCTTTGGTCCTATCAAGACTGTTTTGTTCCGGGGCAATTCAGTTCTGGGAAGCTGTGTCTGTAAGCCCCTTTTATGGCCCTCATTCTGTGCAGGGAACATAAGTGTGATGTACAGTGCATACAAGATCATTAGGCTTTAGTATGCTGGCTGAGCATTGGGCTGCTCTGGGTGGGACAGCCCTTCTGTCTAGAATACTGCAACAGTGAAGAGAAGGACATCTACCGTTATGATAAGTTTTTACACAAGTGTACTTTCTCCAGCAGGGTTTTAATGTACAGGTAATGCTTGTGGCATTAGGCCTCAAAACACAGCTGGGCAGGTGTTATTTACACAATAACACCCTCCCTGTTTGGCATTATTTCTTGCTCAATGATACAGAGCTCTGCAACTGAGCTATTGCCATCTTGGCAGTAAACTCTAAGCCCAGGTCACACTTCTTTGAAGATTTATAATCTCTGCCTAGGTTGTATACTCTCAGAGTAAGGTATAAATAGTAAAGGGGTATAGTGATTGAAGTTCTTTGCATGTAGAATGCTGGGTAATTCACAAATAGCAAAAAGGTAATGAAATAGCAAAACACAGAAGTATTTTACAGTCTTTAACAAGTAAATACATTGTGTGCACAGCACAAATTGTCTAAATTAAGCAGAACATAGCCTTCACACTGAATTTATGATTACACAGTATGCATATAATTGGCATCTCCATTACTAAAGTAAGCAATGCATTTGGATAGCTGGCACAGGACCTAAACACATCATCCACTAAACTGCTGCTCTACCCATTACAAAATGGCGTGCATTTTAATTACTTTCTTCAGAGCAACTCTCTTCAATTCAATGATCAAGCTTTCTGGACAAACCTAATACAATGGGGGGACAAAAGCCCAAAACCAGGGCCAGCTTTTAAATATTTTAAATATTATTCTAATTCACGTAAAAATAATTGTGTAACATATTTTGCATCAACATGTATTTTCTGAAGAATATGAAGTATGAAACTGTAGCATCTGGCATTACTGACTACTACTAATCCTAAGTAACATTGCAAAACATGGTTTGTAATGCTGCTCTTGTAGAGCAGTCTTCTTGGTATTCTGAAATGCGTGTCCTTTGCAATTCTTGGTACTGCAGCACCATTTGTTACTAGTAGTCAGTAGTCTTGTACAGGCTAGAATCTCCTCCCAGCTTCCCTGATTGATGAGAAAACCTCCACTGCTCATTAACATGCCCATCTGGCTCTTTCTCTACTTTCACAAACTAATTGCACCTTATTCACTCTGGTTACACATAGGACTCTATCCTCCTGTTCCATGGAACATGCAACATTCATTTTAAATCTTATCATCTCATTGAGCCAATTTTGTTAGAGATCATTTTTATATTATATTTTTATATTAAGTCATAGTACAATGTTCTAGGTGGTGCTTGCATGTGACAATTTCTACTTTCAGGTACCGTTATAAAGTAGACCTACAGTGAACATTGCTGTTAATATTCTGAATTGTCATGGGAATGGACCTCTGCATAGAAGGGCTAAGCAAAAGAAAGCCATATCTCTATTTTCAGATTGGTCCTAGATTTATAGGGGTTACTTATTCTAGCACAATTAGACTGTAAGTTGTAGATATCTATTTGACAACACACTAAGGGTAGACAGAAGACAAGGTATTGTATCTTGCAGGAAAAACAGAGAAGCAACTTTACCTTGTTTTGATTGATACATGCCCTGTTGTTCTATGCTTAGCAATAACATTCTCTCATATGTGTCTATAGTAATATCAATCTGCATGCTTTGTTCAGAAGTACTTGCAGCATAGGTTCATAGGTGAATACTAGGCTAACAGCCCTGATGGGCCATTTTAAGCTTAGACAATAACCTGATGTCAGAATCAAAACCTGCCACTTAAATTGTTCCCCTGAGTGGAAGTGGACACAGCACATTTGTTGTTGAGGATTTGCTTACCTGTCACTAGAACCACACACAAGTTCACTACTGTCAGATTCCAACCATCTACCTAAATAGTTATACCTGCTACAGAATACAGTATTAGCTGCAAAAGCCACAGAGGAAGAAACATGAATAACAGTTCACATTCTACTTCAGAGATTACAATACCTTTGCCAATAGCCATGCATGTATTAGAGCTAAGATACCTGGATGTTTCCAGGAGTCCCCCAAAAGTTTGATCTACATGACATCAACCTGGGGACAGAATCCATTACAGTGCAATGGTACTTAAAGGATGTCATAGATTTAAAAAAGCCTTCATCAGGACATATTATCTCTTTCATAATAGAGTCATTGTTTAGTCTCTTCCTCTTTTGTGTGCAAGCAAAATGAATGCTATCTTGCTTTTGTCCACGTTATGTTGCTGATTCTTTAGCTAAATAAAAATCAAGATGTCCATTTCTTGGAAGAGCTGAGTCTTGCATGTTCAGGCTCTTAAAGTCTCTAGCACTGTGGTAGTTAGTCTTCCAGCTAAGTGACCCTGATTGCAAAGCCAGTGCTGGAAGGGACACCAAACAGTAGATTATGGCCTAACATATTAAAAGTATACTAGTTCAGGGAATTATCCTAATTTAATTGGCCTGAATCTGTACCTCAAAAGATGGCA
>NC_056732.1:370007863-370070363 GCF_019279795.1 Protopterus annectens | reverse complement strand
ATTTGTACTGAGTAGGAGTTAGTGGTTACCTTCTCATCTAATTGATTAGTCATTAGCAGAGTCCCACAGAGTTGCTTTTTTTGTATCCTTTTCTCTTTGGTATCTACCGTGTCAAAGAGATTTGAGGACAAATGACCAAGGTCTGTGGGTGGCCAAGCTGGTGGATGACTGCATTTGTCAACTATGGACTGCCAAGTATCAGCTACGGTAAGGATTTTTTCACTGCACAGTTAATTATCAAAAGTATATTTTTTACATAATTATCAAAAGTATATTTTTTACGTACACTGAGGTCATAGCTCACTATATTCTTCCCTTATTAAGCTTATTATTGCATATAATTCTCCAGCTTGAAAAATATCAGTGTTTTCTAACCAACAGAATCAAATGTCTAGGCACCCTTAGCTATCTGGATAGATTAAAAGTCTTTCAGTTTTTCCATTTTGTACAGACTCTCATATGGAGATCTGTGCCTAGACTTTCTGACTATGAAAGAAACTGTTTTTATTAGATCTTCTTTACTTCAGAAACCCTGACACAATTAGAAACACTTGCTCCAAAACTTGCCTACATTGTTAATATAAATAGGACTTTGTGGAGGGATAGGTTCCTTAACAGTGTAACAAACTTAGTTTGCATGTTAAACAGTGCAACACCTTAGCCACCTGGGTTCACTTTACCACAAGGATTATTAGTATAGCTTTTATCAAGAAGTGAGGTAAACCTACTGCCAATAATTCTCAGGGTACTTAGCTGGGTTATCTATGTTTATTCAAATAAACTGCCTAGCATTAGCCTAGAAACCTCTGTACCTATGTATCTATGAACCTATCTGTTAGAAAAATGTGTATTAATGTGTCTATTAGCAATATGCTTAGTGCATTTAGAGCTTAGGGTTAAAACATTTATTCTATTTCATACTGCATAAATCTGTACAAACTGCAGTTGCTTTCTGACCTTGTACTGTTAGCTAAAATCTTGCTTGTGCCTTGGAAATTTACTGAGAAGCAGGTGATTTCTGCTTGCTTTAGGAAAATAATGAATAGAACAATACTACTTGTATGAAACTTAGACAAGAAGTTCCGCTGTGCCATGAGAAAATACACAGCTGTAGAAGTTACAGATAATTAGTACAAAGCCTGCTTGAAAATATGAACTGCAATCAGCATTTGCTTGTATCTGTATTAGAAAAGTACCTTGAAAAGTACAACTGTACAATAGATGCTTGTAAACAGATTAATGATCACCAAGGCCAGGTTGTTTTTCTGAAAAGTTTCTCACAAATCTAGTCATCAGCAGAATTCTGAAGTAACATCTGCTGTAGAACAATACTGAAAGTTGTGCTTGATTACGTCAGCTTAGAAGGCCATGTCTTGTAAAATAGTATAAGAATGAACATACTTCCTGTTAGTAGTTAGACAAATCCTTGTATTTGTATGTTTTTGTCTCCTTGCTGCAAGTAAATTAAAGTGCCTTAACTGAACCTTACGTGTATTGGTCTTTGAAGTTTTTTCCTTTGACAGATTGGTCCTTTGGACCGGAAACCTTCACTTCGCCTCGGATCAGACAGGCCAGGTGGCTTGAAACCATACGGGGAAGAAACCACATCGATTCTTCTTATTTGAAAAGTCCTCCGACTAAATTGTCGTACAAAGGAGGCCAGCCACTTTCTGATCTGCGACTGAAGGACGGGTTTACTCGAACCAGGTGATCAATCACGAAGGCTCAGGTAAGGTGAATCTACCTTCTTTTTCTGTTTTAGATCAGGGATTTGTATTTGTTCTGTTAAGACTTTATGTTTAAGTCAGGGACAGAAAGATTACTGTCTTGTCATAGATCAGGGAAACAGAGCAGGTAGGCAGTCATTCTGAAGAGACTATAAAAATATCTGTGGTACCACGTTAAAAATAAGGTGTTATGTAATGATTAAAAGGGTAGAACAAAATGGGTAATAATTGTACAAAAAGGTCCCAAAATCCACCGTTAACCGAATATGCGAAATACATACAGTCACAGCGTGCTGATAATATTAAATACTACTCAAAATAGGTTAATAAGTATGAATTTGATGGTAAACTAGAGAAATCCTCACTTGTCAAACTTGTCAAACAGCTTAAAACCGATTCTAGAAGTCGGGTAAAAAAGCAACGTCAATTAGGAATTTCTCAGGCACACAGGTGGATTGAGGAAGTAAACCGAAGGGAACAAAAGAGTAATAATTCAAAAGCAATGTTTTTAGATAAGGAGGACAATAACTTAGTAATAGCATCAGCCCATCCGCCTCCTTTACCAGAATATGAGGCAAGTGAACAAATTAGTCCACCCCTGCGATATCCTGCTGTCATTGCTAGTAGAGACATTACAAAAGCGAAACCATTTGTTAGAGATCCCGTCAAGACCAGGTCTCGAACACGGGCAGGAAACTCAAAAGGGGACATTGAGTTATATCAAATGGGTAGAAATTCACAATTTATGAGTGAAGAAGAAATATGCCCACTTATAGAAGTGCCTAATCCTCAGGCAGGTCAAGAAGGTCAGGACCCAACTATTCTAGTGTATAGACACTGGACTCCGGAAGACATCCGGAAAGCCACTGAGGGAATTCTCCATCCAAAAGTTAATTTTAGAAAGTTTTTAGAAGATTTGCAAGGAATGAGGCTGATATAATTTAAACGGAGAAGAGGTAGAAAAAGTAGTCAGACAAATTGTGGGACCAGATTGGCACATGATTAGTGGCGACTGGAATCCCCGTGATATTGCGCTCAGGCCCCTCCCACATAGCAGCGCAGAGTTAGACAACAGAGTGAAAGGTCTTACAGACCGAATCTCTGAGAAATGGAAGCCTAGGGCAGACTGGACTTGCATTAATCAATGCATCCAACAGGAAGGTGAAGCTATTGACCAATATTATGCCAGACAATTAGAATGTTTTAATAACCATTGTGGAATGCAGGTTCCTGAAGATCAGACACATGATTCCCCATATGAGCAGCAGTTAAAGAATGCATTTTTGAAAGGCATTATTGCACCTATAAGCAGTTTTATTACAAAACACATGGTAGATCATCGTACAAGCAGGTTACAGTCATTGCTTGAATATGCTAGGCATGCTGAAAGGCATTTTAATAGCAAAAAGAAAAAGAAAGCCCAAATATTTTCTGTAGAAGATGGAGCAGAAGTTTATGTAATACAGTCCGGGAAAAAGGGCAAGAGAAATGCCCAGGGGACCAAACAATCTGATCAATGATCAGAGGACTTTGAAGGGTGAAAGAAAAGGGGTGAATGTTTTAAATGCGGTAAGAAAGGACACTTGGCAAGGGATTGCAAGAAAAGCAAGAAGGCAACCACGGAGGATAAGGAGGGTGAGGACTGACTATATGGTAGTCAGGAATCACTAGAAGGGGATAGCGGAGAAAGGACAAATGAGTATGTGATAGAAGGAGTAAAGAATGTGACAGA
The DNA here is from genome assembly GCF_019279795.1 of Protopterus annectens. Lineage (NCBI taxonomy): Eukaryota > Metazoa > Chordata > Ceratodontiformes > Protopteridae > Protopterus > Protopterus annectens. The sequence continues at coordinate 370,066,904 of NC_056732.1, read as the reverse complement.
AGAAATAGAGGAAGTGCAAGAAGTCACGGATAGTGAAGAAAATGAAATATTGGATTTGGCTTTATTGAGCTTAGAGCTCTATTTAGCAGACACAAAACCAGAAGTTACACTCCTGGTAGAAGGGAGGGAAGTCAGATTCTTGTGTGACTCAGGGGCATCACAGACCCTGGTACATCCCTCCAAACTGCCAGAGAATTCAGAATCACCTGATTACATATTAGTGAAAGCAGCTAATGGACAGTTGTATCGGGAGCCCCTCTCCCATAGTATTGTGATAACTGATCCTGTTTCAGGATTGACCCAGAAAAGTAAAATTGTTGTATCTGCAAAATGCCCAGTAAACCTCTTGTGCAGAGACCTTATGCAGTTATTTGGTATAGCAGTAGTTCCAACTATGCAGGGTATGGAAGCCCAGTGACAAATTGATACCTTTGCAGTGCAATCAGAGGGTAAAATGTTTTATTGGTACAGCCAGGACTTGGTTACGACTGGTCCAGGGGCGGTGACCGAGGAGTTGATGAACATAGCCATCAGCAAGTTCCCCTCCCTTGACATTGATAAACAGCATTTGTTGCACTGTACTCTGTATTATTGTAATACACCAGGACCTGATAAGGAATATGAGCAAGAATTGTTTAGAAATCGTGCAAACAGATTGGTATTACGTAATCTGTACTGGGACACAGAAGGGAACAGTGTAGCCAGCTGTTCGTTGCCCCAGGAGTTCTTTGCACTCTATAAATCTAATCGATTACCACATGTTAGCTTAACTAAGGACAAGAATGTAAAATGGGTAGACTTAGAAGAAAAAGTCATGAGATGGGAAAAACAGACAGAGTTAGAACTGTCACAACAGGGAATACAAGTGCAGAAGCTGAACTGGATAACTCAGACCCACCCAGCTGTACACGCAGTCTAGCAAAGACAGCTGATTAGCACTCCTATTGAAGGAGGAAGAGAATGCCTTACAGAATATACCAGAAAACCTCTGGTCAACAGGAAAATCAGATGTAGGACTTATTCGTACAGCAGGACCAGTTACTATTACACCAAAGTCAGCATTTGGACCACAAAAGAGACAGTATCCCTTAAGAAAAGATGCAGAGGTAGGAATCAAACCTATTATAGCAGCTTTACTTAAGGAAGGAGTGCTGGTGGAATCTCCTGATTCACCATGTAACACACCCTTATTTCCTGTTAAGAAAATGAATAGAGAGTGGCGTATGGTCCAAGATTTACAAGCTGTAAATGACGCAGTAATACCAAGGGCACCTACGGTGCCAGACCCACACACCCTGTTGAATGATTTTAAACCTCAACAGAAATATTTTTCTGTGGTAGATATCAGCAATGCGTTCTTTTTGATACCGATACACCCTGACAGCCAGCATTGGTTTGCATTCACATTTCAGGGGAAAAGGTATACATATACGTGAGTACCACAGGGGTATTGTGAAAGTCCAACAATATTCTCACAAGAAATGGCAAGCAACTTGGCGGGATTTACCTCACCAAGAGGTAGTCAGATTTTGCTTTATGTTGACGATATCCTGCTGGCGTCCCCCACCCAGCAAGATTGTAAAGGAGATACCATAGCGCTATTACAATTTTTAGCCACTGAAGGACATAAAGTAAACAAAAATAAACTGCAGCTTTGGAAAAAACAAGTTAAATACCTAGGATATGTAATATCCAAGGAAGGTAGGACATTAGATGAGGACAGAAAAATAGCGATTTTGCAAGCACCAAAACCCACTACCAAGAAGGAAATGATGTCCTTCCTGGGTATGACTAATTTTTGTCCGAGTTGGATTCCAAACTATGCCTTGGAATCTGCACCGTTGACTAACCTGATTTATAAAAATCTTATGGCAGCATAGGATTTGATACAATGGACACCAGAAGCAGAATCTGCTTTCTGCAAACTGAAACAGCTAATAGCGTCCTCATTAGTTTTGGGATTACCAAACTATCATAAACATTTTTTCCAAACTGTAGATTGTAAGCAAGGTTATATGACATCAGTGTTAACACAGCAGCATGGGGACAAGCAATGCCCAATTGCTTATTATTCATCACAACTGGACCCAGTGGCACTGTCTTTACCTCACTGTATGCAAGCAGTAGTTGCAGCTGCAATGGCAGTACAGGCTTCGGCCTCAGTAGTGTTATTCCACCCTCTCACATTGAGAGTGCCTCATGCAGTCGCGATTATTTTACTGCAAGAGAAGTTTGCATATCTTTCCCCTGCTAGGCATCTTTCCTGTATGACTATATTGTTGAGCCAACCTCATATGACAATTGAACGATGTATGACTTTGAACCCTTCTACCTTGCTCCCAACCCCTGCAAATGGCACACCACACAGCTGCCTGCAGGTGAGTGAGCAAAAGACACTGCCTAGAAAAGACCTTACGGATGTTCCCTTGGATGATGCCGAGGTGACATACTACGTGGACGGATCATGCAAAAGGGGTCCTGCAGGACAGAGCCTAGTAGGATATGCAGTAGTTTCTGACACAGACATTATAGAAGCAAAATCTTTACTACATAGTTTATCTGCACAGGCAGCAGAATTGATTGCCTTGACAAGGGCATGTACCTTAGCAAAGGACAAATGTGTAAACATTTTTACTGACAGCCAGTATGCTTTTTCTACTGTACATGTTTTTGCGCAACAGTGGAAAAATCGAGGAATGATAACATCTATTGGCAAACCAATCAATCAAGCACAGTTTATTTTAGATCTTTTAGAATCTATTCAGTTACCTCAGAAAGTAGCTATTTGTAAATGCACAGCTCATACCAAGCAACAGGACAGGATTTCAAAAGGTAATGCAAGAGCTGATACAGCTGCAAAGCAGACAGCTTCAGAAGTATTTCTTTTGAATGAGGAACTACAACCCTCTGAGATTTTAGACTTAGAAATGTTGAAGACAATGCAAACACTTACTACGCAAACTGAAAAACAAAAAAAGGGTAAAACGAGGAGCAACTCTCGAAAAGGGGCTGCACATCTCTAAAGAAGGGAAACCGATACTGCCATCTAATTTGTTTAGATATGCAGTTTTGTTGAGCCATGGACAGTGCCATGTTTCAACAGGGGGGATGGTACAGCTGGTGAACCAAGTATTCACGACGTATGGATTTACAAACTACTTTAAAAAATTTTGTTCGTTATGCCACAGCTGTAATAAACATCATGCACAAGGGGCGTTAAAGCCCAAGCAAGGGAGTTTCCCTACACCACCATATCCGTTTCATACTATTTGTATGGATTTCATAGAGTTGAATAAATGTGAAAATAAGAAGTATTGTCTTGTCATTGTAGATATGTTTTCCAGATGGGTGGAAGCCTTTCCGACTAAAAATCCAGACGCTATGACTGTGGCCAAAGTTCTTGTTAAAGAAATCATCCCTAGATTCGGCATTCCAGAAAGGATCTACAGTGACAACGGCACACACTTTGTGAATCAGACCATGCAGCAGTTAAGTAAACATTTTTGTATTTCTCTAAAGAATCATTGTGTGTATCACCCGCAATCAGCAGGGCTAGTAGAGAGGCATAATGGGATTTTAAAGAGTAAGCTAAGAAAATTAATGATAGAAACACAGAGAAACTGGGTGTACTGTCTGCCCCTGGCACTGTTGAGCATGAGAACTGTTTCAAATGCAAAAGGATTGACTCCTTTTGAAAAGCTCTTTGGAAGGGCTTACTATATACCTCAGTGGAAATCTCTCATGTCCGCAGACCAGGAAGCTGACAGTACATTAGCAGAGTATATGCGTAATTTGTTAAATTCTAAACATTTGTTGCAGTTAAATTCTGTTTCAGATAAAGAACGAACCAGACCATCAGAAGTGGCAGTGCCCCCTCGAGCGTGGATCTGGCTGAAGATAGTTAAGAAGAAAAATTGGGTGTCTCCGAAGTGGGAAGGTCCATATCAAGTGCTTTTATCAACACTCACTGCAGTCAAAATTGTGGAGCGTGCCCCCTGGATCCACTTGATGCACTGTAAATTAGTTAAAAACTTTTAACTGGACAAAAAATCTTGTTACATGCCAAGAGCAAAAATGATAGAGTCCAGAAGAAATAGGAATGCAGAACAACCCTTTCCTCAGAAGTATTGCATAATCATCCTGTTAACTGTATTAGTGACAATAATCTTTTTGTTGTGGCCTTTTCTTTTCCCAGCCACACAGACTTAACTGAATAAATGTGAAGCGTTACTCATAAACTGGCATCCAAACTTTAACACTTACCAGGCAATTAAATATGTGTATGCTGAGACTTTCAATGTTTCGAATTGCTGGATTTGCACAGCTTTGCCAACAGCACACGGGGGGGTTATTAATGACTACAGTCCCCCTAGGGTTCAATGAGACCTGGGAGAACTAGACTTATGATACCTCAACCATTACAGCACAAGATAAAATAGCATTGCACTTGTCTGTTCCACAAAAGGGAACTGTGTGTTTTTATAAAAATGATACTGTTCAGGTGGGTTGGAGCAATTGCAGTGTGACTGTTCCTTATAGATGTTACACTAAAGGTAACAAAGTAGATCTTTGTTGTAATACAAACTATAATTCATTTCTTGGATTGATGCACAAAACACTTGATGAAGTAAAACATAATTCTGTTCTTTATAAACAGCTGTCTATAATTGATAGAAAAATGTTTCATGCAGGGCGAGTGTACATTCATAGCAAGGTTACTACTAAAGTAGAGGATTGTTATTTTGTGTGTGGCAGAAAGGCATATAAATGGTTACCTGAGAATTGGTCCGGCAGTTGTTTTTTGGGTTGCCTGGTTCCGGCCATACGACACACTGCAGTTTTGCCTTATGGAAAAATTTGAAATGTCCGAGAAGTCATCAAGAAACCTGTAAATCCAGTGGGACAAATCGATGCGCATTGGAAAGACCATCACTCTCTAGGCAAAGAACTGACACACATGGACTTGAGTGATAGCATTATATCGTGGGCAAGCATATTACCAGCATATGGAGCAGTGAAATCGATCTGGGAGCTGAGAAAACTGTCAAAACTTCTAGAAGTAACGAGCAACGCGACTTTTTCTGCTCTTGAATTGGTGACTGATGAACTGAATGCTATGAGAACTGTAGTGCTCCAAAACCGCATGGCTCTCGACTTCACCCTAGCGGCGAGAGGTGGTACGTGTGCTTTAATCCAAGAAGAATGCTGTTCGTATATCAAGACCATAAACACGAGATAAACAATCATCTTGAGGTAATTCAGCAAGTGTTGGCCATGACCAAACCAGGCCCAAACCCACTGATGGACTTTTTCCAGAAATGGTTTGGGGGGTGGGGTACCATCCTAATGAACATCCTGATTGCCATTTGTGTAGGTATTCTCCTACTGGGAGTATGTGTTTGTTATGGTATCCCCTGCATGAAAAGACTGATTAAAGACCTTATAGACATGTCGGTTTCTGAAACCTTATATCAAAGTACTGAGTTTGAAGAACTGTTAAAAGACTAAAAAGCTTTCATAAGTTTAAACTGAATGACTATCTTAACTGCAAATCCTGAGTGGAAGAGGTTAGGAGAAGAAAATAAACTGTTTATGCTTATTTTGAAAGTAGAATAAAAGTATTAATGGGGGAAATGTTAGAAAAATATGTATTAATGTGTGTATTAGTAATATGCTTAGTGCATTTAGAGCTTAGGGTTAACACATTTATTCTATTTCATACTGCATAAATCTGTACAAACTGCAGTTGCTTTCTGACCTTGTACTGTTAGCTAAAATCTTGCTTGTGCCTTGGAAATTTTCTGAGAAGCAGGTGATTTCTGCTTGTGTTAGGAAAGAACAATACTACTTGTATGAAACGTAGACAAGAAGTTCCGCTGTGCCATGAGAAAATACACAGCTGTAGAAGTCACAGATAATTAGTACAAAGCCTGCTTGAAAATATGAAATGCAATCAGCATTTGCTTGTATCTGTATTAGAAAAGTACCTTGAAAAGTACCACTGTACAATAGACGCGTGTAAATGGATTAATGATCACCAAGGCCAGGTTGTTTTTCTGAAAAGTTTCTCACAAATCTAGTCATGTCAGCAGAAAATCTGAAGTAACATCTGCTGTAGAACAATACTGAAAGTTGTGCTTGATTACGTCAGCTTAGAAGGCCATGTCTTGTAAAATAGTATAAGAATGAACATACTTCCTGTTAGTAGTTAGACAAATCCTTGTATTTGCATGTTTTTGTCTTCTTGCTGCAAGTAAATTAAAGTCAAACCACAATATCTGCTCCAAAGTGATTCACAAAGCACCAGCACTCCACTGTTCGAAAATCAAACGTGATTCTTTTATTAATATACACAAAATAAAATGAAAGTTAAGCACTTTCATCTAATTAAGACTTCATCAGAACTAACCTAAATGTTTTACTTTGTGTATATTAATAAAAGAATCACGTTTGATTTTCGAACAGTGGAGTGCTGGTGCTTTGTGAATCACTTTGGAGCAGATATTGTGGTTTGACTTTGGAGATAATTGTTGGCTGTTCCAAGTAAATTAAAGTGCCTTAACGGAACCTTACGTGTACTGGTCTTTGAAGTTTTTTCCTTTGACACTATCCACCTCAAAAAAGTCAACTGTCCTAAACTTGAAAACTGACTTTTACAAACCTAAACATCACCCACCCCATTTTACATCCATTCAACAAATGTATATCTCTCAACTTCCTCTTTAAGTGGTACATTCCTACTTCTTTCTGTTCTACTTTGGTTGTTATCCAAATCTTATGTAATTCCAAATCAGCCTGGAGACTTCACCTTCAGTGGAGTAGAGCCTAAAGCCTTGAACAACCTAACAAATGCCATATGTTTGGACACAAATGCAGAATAATTCAAAAATGCCTTTAAGCACCATCTCAGGAGCTCCTAGATATATAATTGCTGCAGTCAGCAGCTAGGCTTTTCCCAGTACCTCCTCCATTTAGACTATTTTCCTTCAATATTTTCTCCAGACATTCTTCAGCTAACATATATACTCCTCTGTAAGCTTCTGAATACTTCCTCATTTCCCATCCTCATTTTTTCTAAAAATATTTACAAAATTCCGTACGGATATACTCCATTTCATTTTTCTTCTACTGATCACTTTCTCATTTTTCTTATCACAGCAAAGTTTTAGTAAGGGTACTTTATTATCATATCTGAGAAATATAATGCAGATTGTGCACTTATTACACAACATAAAATCGTTGCTTTATTAAGTCTGATACACTAAATTATTCATCAGTGCATTAGCACCTGCTGCTGTATCAGCAAATTATGCAGTTCAATTGATGCCTATTCATTACCACTGGCTCTGCCAATCCTATAAAACATTTTTATTATGTGCAAAAACAAATCTTACCAATGAGGTTATACTTTGATGTACAATGCTCTGTTCATTCAATATTATGTGATGTTCCATTCTTTGCAATGCAAATGTAAGGATTTATTTTTAGATATTGTATTGAAGTTATTACATATTGACTGGTGGTTTTCTTCAATGGCCAATTCTGAAAACGGTCATTGCAAATCTGGACTTCCCCAGTCAACAATAAGGAGATAGATAGATAGATAGATAGATAGATAGATAGATAGATAGATAGATAGATGGACAAGCAAACAGACTTTGGACCCCAAAATGACTGAAGTACATGGAAAAAGTCCCATTTCACAGCGCTTGATTTTTAAGGTTCAATTCATGGTGTGCCATCTATAAGGAGCCATGATGTCCTCTCCATGCACATATGGATTTTCAGTGGGTGCTCATATATCTTCACTCATCCAGTGACATGCCATTGCTGAAATGATGTTCCTCCAATTTGCCCGCAGGTGTTTGTGTGTACCATGTGTGAGTGATTATGTGCATCCTTTAATTGGTGATACCTCATTCAGGATAGCCCATCTGCCTTGCATCTAGTGAGTGTCTGGATATGTTGCAGCAGCTTACTACTATGAACTGGATAAAGTAAGTAATTGGAGAATGAATGAATGAATGAATGAATGAATGAATGAATGAATGAATGAATGAAGAAACATAAGCTTCCTGTACTAACAGTAAGCTTTGTATGGTGGCTTAAGTAAACAACTGCAATGTATTTTTTTCAAAAAATGAAAGCTTTAGTAGTAATAGAGCTTGTGGTAGTATGATAATAACAGCTTCCCACAGCTTTCATTGCACAACAAGAGAGCCCAAATGAGCAATCACTGACTGCAGAATCAGAAGTCACATTTAATGTAGCAATTACCTTCCTACATGCTCCCCAGCTGTGACTTCGTCTGATACTACAGCATCCACCCCTGAGCAATACAGTGGCATGTCATTTATGGATTTAAGTAATATGGAGATGACCACATGCATACTGACCACAACAACACCTTCAGTAAGCAAGGTTTTGTTTAAATTATCTTCATCACAGAAATCTGTATCCCATACAGATAACCATATCATCTCAACTTTTTCTTTGCCAACCACTGATGCAGACTTCACTAATGTCAGTTTGTAAAGTTTGGCACTTAATGATCATCCCTCAGTTGTCATTTTTATCTTTAAGCAAAGAGCCCATATCTCCAGTATATTTCCAAGTATACATATCCTTGATTATCATATCTATGCTTAATTGTGACATTTCAAACCATGGATCTTTGCACTGAATATTGAATATTGTGACTTGCTTAATATAGGATACTGGATTGTGCAATCTAGCCGCACACATTCTGTGCTTTTTCCTTTTTAGCACTGTTGTGCAATTGTTGCGCTAGTTTATGTATATATGTATGTTGGAGGCAAACCCCATGTGGGGTAGGGGAGAGCTTACCCCTTTTTCTTTTTTTATTTCTGTTACTTATATTACACTTTTCAGAGTTTATTATTCAGCAAAGTATAACTCATGTAATAGATATTCTATCAAGCATAGAAAAATCTTCTTTATCCTGTACCTTCATTACCTGTTATACTAGAGCTTGCCACCAATGACTAAAGTGATGTGCTACTGCAAAATATACCTGGCACCCCCTTTAATACTTAGTCAGTCTATGTTTACTATTGCAAAAGCTAATACTACCTAGCACTAAAGAGAATACCCAGCCCGCTCCTTAGCAGATCTCCTATGTAAGGGTACACATTAGATAAAGGAATATAACATAAGAACCCTCCAGAGTATCCATACATTCTGCTCAATGAGTTGCATATATCAACCTCAGAAACAAGCGCAAAAAGGCTATACACCAGCAATAACTCCAGTTTTAAGAAAAGACAACCCCCTCACTTTAACAACCTCAGAACAATTTTGAAAACCAAACTGTCACTCAATGTAGACAGTTCAATTAAAAGAATAATTAATGGAGAACCACAGACCTGCCTACCCAGTACTATTGAAACACATAATATTTTCCCTCCTTTAGATATCATTTGAATGTATGCTACCTCTTTTACCTTTCCAATACTTGTGGTGAAATAGTGAAGCCACCTATAAAATATCAGTTTTTAATTTATTTATCTTTTATTGACCATCAGCACTACAAGCTAAATTCAGTAGTATAACAACTGTAAAATACATCTCTGTCAAATAAATACACTGACTCATTTCTCTCATGTGTTATAATTTTATTTGGAGAATTATGTGTATTATCTTTCACACCATAAGCATGTCTGCAATTGACAGACTTGTCATTTTTGTTCTTCCTTCAATTTCTCCACTTCCTGTTAACGTCTCTGTCCAACACTCAAACTTGAGTGCGCACACACACACACACACACACACACACACACACACACACACACACACACACACACACACACACACACACACACACACTTGCAGAACCTGAAAATGCTTATCATCACTAGACTTCATTGCCAAACAAAGAAGAAACCAAAGATGTGCAAAACAGAAGTGCTTCTTAAGAGAAGTCTTCATTCAGTATTGCCATTCACATTATAAAAGGAAAAGAAAGAGAGAATCTTTGGCATAATCTTAACTGGCATTACCATTTTCCATGGTGGAATAGTATAGTTGATACACACTGATCATTATAATGGGTCTGTTGTGCTGGTGTTCCTACATGATAGATACTGTTGTAGTACTGCAGCAATGCTGCTGTTCTGAAGTAAAACTGTCTCACACAGCAGTGCCACAACTGAGCATGTGCAGCACATTGCACGTAAAGAGAGAAAGAGCAATTACCAAGGAGTCATGCTGTACAGTTAGTATTTTTATTTCTGAAAAGTGAAAAGCACAGCAAATGAGATTTGTGCAAGTGAACACAGATACTTGGAATAGATAAGAGTGAGAAAACACAAGAGATTTCTATAAGAAAGACGTTGCTGTATATGAATACTTGCACACTGTTTTTCAAGTGCCATGGTGATAGATTACAAAAGTATGCAGGTGGTGAATATTTATATTATGGGGTGATGGTCTGTTGGCTATTATATTTCTGTACCATTATTTTAAGTGTTTCTTACACTTTAATAGCTGTTTCACAGAGCATTAAGAGCATCATTGCTTGCTCCTTCACAGTACTTGCCGAATTTTATACTTTGGTGTTAATAACTACAGCCTAACCCATTAGTAGTTGCTTTTGACAGCAGGATTCATCAAAACTGGCAAATACTGTTTAGAGAAACTATTGGTGAAAAATGTTTTTTGTAATAGTGTTTATTTCTGATCCCATGAATATTACTAGAAAGTTATGGACATGACTGTGTATTTACATCTTGGGTTGACATCCAATGAACAGAAGGTGTTATGCCTTTTCTGGACCCTCTTCCACCATCAAAAAGCACACATCCCTTCTTGGTGTGTTTGATGAAGTGTGCATGTACATTAACTTACTGGTATAGCTAATGTAGCACAGACCACACTGAAAGATTCCATGATACAAATTTCCTGGCACTTAAACTGTAGTGTGTAGGAAACTTTATTTAGATAAATTGCATATGTTCAGTTCAAAGCCTTTGAAAAGAGAAGCATATTATATGGAAATGGGTTGATCTCATAGGATAAGCAATTTGCTAAAACTATTCGCCAGTTTGTTGCTCAGACCGAATAGCTGCCATCATATTAGCCGAAATGGTATAATGTATAACTGCAGTTTCCAGGACTTGAGAACTGCAGATTAATGTGAAAATTGTCTGTGACATTTTCTTTTTCCTGAGACAGTTGCTAGTTCAAGATGTCAGATCAGTAAATAAAAAGCACTGCTTTATGGTAATTACTTACAAAGAAGATATATAATACTACTGAAGGGTACTTTATCTTTTTCATGGAAATATTTGGACTTCATTGTCTGTTGAGTTTGGAACTTGAACATTGGGTTTATAATATTCAACTAAAACACATACAGTTCAAACTAGATTGCTTTAAATAAGTCCATAATGCGATTTTTGATACTACTTGATGGGGTTACTAAATCCTTAATCTTTGGGCCAGAATAACCTGGCAGTAGTTTACAGGTTGTAATCACTTAAAGTTACGCTACTCATATTCAATCTGCAAAGTTTCTAAATGTGTCTAATTTAACAACTGCTTGCATACATTGTTTTAAATAGCACACTGGTGCTTAATAAACTCCCATAAGAGTTATGTAGAGTAGCTGGTCTTCCAAGGTTTATTACAGAGTTTATGTGGCATTTTTATTACCAAACTTTAGCCTCTGTCCTATAATGGTGTTTTCATACAGCTGAGATTTGGGAATCTCTTAAGAAAGAAGGTCTTGGGCTCTGGAAGACCGATCAGATTAAACTGTTATCTTCTCCTGTCAGATATTGCTCTGCAGATTCCAGGATTGTTGCTGAGTTTCATTTACTGCTAGCAAACATGTTGGCCCACTGTAGTACTCTATTCTGAATTAATCCCTAATTACATAAAATTTGCTCACTTTATTTATTTATTTATTTATTTATTTATTTATTTATTTACTTTTTATAAATTATTTTACATTTTGGGGAGGTTGCATTTGTCTGCTTAGTCTGCTATAAAATGTGCCACTTGATGCTTTAAGGTACAGAAGCATGCTGGGCTTATGATCCCTCATAGGTTCATAGGTTCATAGGTTCATACTAGGCTATCTGCCCTAGGGCATTTAAAAGCCTAGCCAGAGTGTGTTTGGCTTTCACCACCCATTTTAAATTAATTTTGCTATGCCTTTTTTTGAGGTTAGTATACTGTGCCTCTGTCTAACAGTGACACAGAAGTGATAGCCGGGGTAAATCTACGATCTCCCATCCACTCATCAAGATTCCTCTTGAAGAGAGTCAATGTGGGACTCTGCCTAACCTGGACTGGGATTTTATTCCAGAGTGAAGGGAGCCTCTGGGTTATGAATCTGTCCCTCCAGCATGTCCTATTTATTTCAGTGCTGAGGTTCAAGTCTCTCGAGCGCGTAGCTCGATGGGATTTGGATTCTCTGAGGTGCAGCATGTCCATTAATTCCGGGTTGGACATGGCTTTATACATCAGGCACAGATCGCCTCTGAGCAGGCGGTATGCCACTGAGTAGAGCTAGAGTTTCTTTAACCGGGCAGCATATGGCATCTGTTTGAGCCCTTTGATCCTCTTGGTGAGGTACTTTTGGGGTCTTTCCAGTTGCTGCAGGTGTCTGATAAGGTACATCCCAAAAAGGGCATTGTACTCAATTATGGGCCTGATGAGGGATGAGTAAAGAGGCACGATGACCTCCACTGATCTAGATATGAATCCCTTCATGATTAGGTGGGCTATATAAAATGTTTTTCTAACCACTTTGGCCACGTGGTTGTCAAATGAGAGATTGCTATCAACTTGGGTCCCCAGGTCCCTAATGACTTCTTCTGTACTTAATGGATTACCACCTATGTGGTAATTTGTGGGCACTTTGTTTTTGCCAAAGGGGATGACTATACACTTTTTGGCGTTTAGCTTGAGGCCATGGCTCTGGCACCAGTTATCTGTTTCTATGAGGCCCTTTTGGAGGATGCTTGTGTCGGCTGGAGAGTTGATTATGGCACCCAGTTTGCAGTCATCTACGAACTTGGTCAGCCACAGTCCTTCCGTGTTGGCCTGTACCGCTGAGAAATATATACCGAACAAGAGAGGTCCCAGGAGTGAGCCTTGTGGGACGCCACTTGTAACTGGTTTGGAGTCTGACATGGCTCCAGCAATTCTAACCATGTGGGTTCTGTCCTTGAGCCAGTTTGCAACCCATCTAGTGACATAGGGGTTTATATTTAAACTGGTGAGCTTATCTATAATGCCCAAGTGGGGTATTGTATCGAAGGCTTTTGCGAGGTCCAGGTAGGCTGTGTGGATCACCTTCCCCTCGTCAATGGCCTTGGTGACTGTTTCAAAGAAATCAACCAGGTTTAAGAGGCAGGATCTGCCCTTAACAAAGCCAAACTGGGTAGGATCCAGTGTCTGTAGGTCCCCAGTATCTTTATTTATGAGGTCCATGATGATCCTTTCCATAGCTTTGCAGACCAAGCTAGTCAGGCTTATGGGGCGATAGTTTCCAGGATCCGTTGAGGCACCACCTTTGTGGAGAGGGACCACTGTTGCTGTACGCCACTCTTTGAGTACATATCCTGTAGTAAGGCTAAGACTGAACAGTAGTTTTATGTTTGGGTTTAGCTCTTCTTGGAGTTCATGTAGGACGCAGCCGGGACACCATCTGGTCCCATTGATGCTGTGTTTTTGCTTTGGAGAGGGCGGCTCTTACCTGAGCATCTGAAATGTCAGGGGCAGCACTCTGTTGGGATAGATATTTGCCCTTTTGGTGGGGGAGAAGTTTGCACTGAACCTGTCAGCTAGGATGTTGGCAATGTCTGTGGGCTCAGTGTATTTTTGTCATTTTGGACTAATTCTGAGCATATCTGGGAATTCCCACCCAGGTTCCTAACATAACTAAAGAAAGCCTTGTGATTATCCTTAGTGTCCTGTGCAATTTTTCTCTCGAAGCTGGCCTTAGACGATTTTAACAGTGCCCGTAGTTTTTTGCTAATACTGATCAGAGATGCCTTCCCTTTTTGGGATTTTGCTGTATCATGTAGTAGCTTCCTCCTTCTATTGTATAGTTTGTTTATGGCTGGGGTCCAACAGACAGGACGTCTGCCTTTGGAGGATTGGGTCTTGGTTTTATTTGGGATTGCATGATCCATGCATTTCTGAAGGTGTTCATAGAATGCGTTTATAAAGGATTCTGCGGTCTGGGCCGGATTTTCCACAGGCCCGGGGGCTTTGAAGGATTCAGCCTTGGTTTTGAGGTGTGTGAAATTTGCTTTAGAGAAGTTTTTCACTGTCGTTTTTTGGGCAGGGGGTGGGGTCGGGATGTGAATATCCTGTGAGATTAGTTTATGGTCTGATCTTACCAGTGAGGGATACACTTCTGGTCTGGAGCATAGTGTCCCCATGTTGGTGATGATCAGGTCCAGTATGTTTTCCCCTCTTGTGGGAGTGGTAACAAGTTGTTCCATAGCATTTGAGTTTATAAATTCTAGGAACCTTTGGGCTAGGGTGTTGGAGCTAGAGTAATGCTCCCAGTCTATGTTTGGGTAGTTGAAGTTGCCCAATATAATGGTGTTTGGAGAGACCTTCATATTCTCCAGTATTCTCAGGAAGGCCGAGTGGGGTTCCTGTGTTTGGGAGGGTGGTCTGTAGCAGGCTATAAACTGGAAGGCAGTTTTACCCACTGTTAGTTGCACATGGATAGTCTCGGATGCTTCGTGCTGTGCCACCAACCTGGAGGTGTGGGTATCTTTGATGAATATTGATACCCCCCCTCCTTTTGTGGTTCGGTCCAAGTTTTGGGGCCGAAAAGCATGATATGAGGTATAACCTAGTAGTGCTGGGGTGCTCTTGGGAGCCTTGAACCAGGTTTCTGTTACTGCACAGATATCGATGTTCTCCATGCTAAGGAGAGTTTCGAGTGCGTGCATCTTGAGGTTTAGACTTCTGGCATTGAGTAGCATTACTCTTAGTTTCTTATCTCTTGTGATACCTATGGAGGTGGGTTTGTCTTTTGAGTCTTGCCTAAAAAAGGCACTATGGGGGTAGCAAGAGCCTTTGCCAATATCCAAAGCCCAGGGTGACAGGTGCAAGCCGTCCCTAGCGGCATCGTGGCTTGTCGAGCATGTCATCCCAGGCTGACAGGCATTGATCCCCTTTGAATGACACCAATACTTAAGCCAATTGTTGAAATTGATCATCTTGTCTTCATATTGTGGCATCATTCTTGGTGAGGGTAAGATGCTACTCAAGGTCAGGGTCATACCGGCCTGGGCTACATGCTCAGAGAGCTCCTCTATGTCTCTTTTCATGTAGTCCAGGGAGGTACGTCTCAGGTCATTCACACCAGCATGGACAATGACTGAGTCATATTTGTACTTGCCTTGGAGTGACCTGAGTGCTTGTGTTATGTGGCGGATCCTAGCGCCCGACAGGCAGCTCACCGTGACCTTCTCCTTGTTCAGCCTGGTGAGCGGGACGTCAGTGTGCCTGACGATAGAGTCACCTATTACAAATGTATTAGTGTGTTGTTTAGTCTTAAGGGCTGTGACTGTTCGGCACACTGGCTTTGTGAGCTATGTGTTGCACGTGTTTTGTTTTGGGGTAGCTGTTGCTTGGGTGTCTGCTTTGGAGGTCTCTGCTGCTTAGGCAGATTTTTATTTAGAGCCTCCGAGTATGTTTTTGTGTGTTTATGTGTTTGGTTTGTTGTCATGGTAGGTCTATGTGAGACTGGAATTGTAGTGAGTGTGGTTTCCTTCTCCTCCTGACTGGTTACGCCAGTACTGAGTTGAGAGAGCTTAGCCTCCAGTTTGGCTATATGGTTGCATCTCTCACATGTGTTGGAATTTGTTGGGAGGAGGAGAGGGTTGTCTGTGTACATGAGGCAGTTGTATCATTGCCTCAAGATTCCCAGATTCACCAGCTGGACTGGAGAGGAGATTGACAACTGACCTTTGGACATGCTAGAATAGTATTGGGAATTCCTTTATAATTGAAAAAAATGGCCAATGGGGAGCAAGGTACTCAAGGGGAGTTTGTGAGGGTGTAGTGCTTTTAATTTTTTAGAGCTGACTTATATAATTGCTTTAGTGAGCAAGTGCCAGTATGAGGGCTTAGTCTTTAAAGGTTGTTAGCATTACTCATCTCCAGAGATTGAAAATGAAGATACAATATTATGCTCAAAATGTTTTATCAGAAAGGAATGTTTGAGGTAACATGGAGAGGAGAATGCTCTGTAGCAATACTGAGAATAGGTAATAAGTCTTCACGTATTTATGGCACGCTCATGATTCCATCTGGGAGAATTTTAAGACATAGGTTACATAGGAATTTAGGTTCAAAGCTGAGTAGCACTGTAGTATACCAGGTGAAGCCAAACCAAAACACAAGTTATTTTCTCCCTTTTTTGGAAAGTGATTTGACTAATGCCACAAAATCCATGTGAGCCATACTGGCCCTCATTTAGCAGCAATAGCCTCTGTTAGCTTTACAGTAATGTGGCCATATGTAGGCCATGGGAAAAAGGTACTTAACTACATCAATCTTTCTGTTCTGCCTAGCATTCAGAATGATCCATTTTAATATACTGTGGGTTCTACCGGATCAGATGCTAGCTGCAGAATACATAAATCTTAGGGTGAGCCGGGTAACTTTCATCTCAGGCCTTCACATCTGTTAATCCTTAGGAAATTTTACTGTTTTGGTCAGTTATGAATTAAAAGAAAAAGATCTGGCCTTTCCCCAAATTACACTCAGTTTCAGCAATTTGATGTTATACTTGTTTTTATTGTTTGTATCTGTTCTATTTCTTTTACCTTTCTTCAACATTTGACATTTGAGATTACAGTGAAAATGTGAATGGACTTACTTCCTTGAAAAGAGAGGGAGGAGTAAGCAAAGAATCCAGTAATGAGATATCACTTTTACATACACGTATGTCTACATAGTTTCAATACCAACAGAACAGCCTTAATTAATACATGGGTGCAGTAATTAAGTGTGAACTATCTGTCAAATTAACACAAATACCAGCTAGTTTGTATATGCAGTGCCACAGTAAGTCTGACGTTTTACTGTTGGCATCTCTGCTGCTGCTGTGGAATGGGTGGTCCAGCAAGGTGAAGCAAGACGAAGTGGAGAATGACACTGAGTGAGTACTTCAGCTGGAAGGTAAGAGTTAGCATGGCTGAACATTAGCAAGAAGGAAAAAAAATGTATTAGCTGGAAAGTAAGAGTTAGCATGGCTGAACATTAGCAAGAAGGAAAAAAAATGTATCAGCTGGAAAGTAAGAGTTAGCATGGCTGAACATTAGCAAGAATGATAAAAAATGTATCAGCTGGAAAGTAAGAGTTAGCATGGCTGAACATTAGCAAGAAGGAAAAAAAATGTATCAGCTGGAAAGAAAGAGTTAGCATGGCTGAACATTAGCAGAAAGGAAAAAAATGTATTCACTGTAGCCAACACTAGAGATGTTTGTTTGCAGCACCTTAATGCAGCCAGTCAATAGGCTCCTTCAACAGAAAACAGCCATTTAGAGACCTGCAAATGAGCTCAAAGCTTGTAAATAAATAATTAATTGTCTTTTTTCAAGCCTGAGTAGCTTTTCCCTGCACAAAAGCTGAGGTGCTGATGGTGAGTTTCTTTTAAGTGAAACAGACCTAAGTGAAAAGTGCTGGGATGTGCTGGACTACAGACTGCACACATTATCATGACTTAATGTTGTCTCAGCACATATTAACACTCATTAAGGAACATTTTTATCTGGTAGCACAAAACTTGGTGGTATAGTGTCGACTACAGTGGCCTACGATTGACTTTCACAGATGTGTTAGATAGGGACATCAAGAGAAACCAAACCAGAAGGGTTTAAGAAATTGTAAACAGAGGTATGTAAAGAAACAAGACCAGGGGACAAAAACACTAGTAGAAGAAAGGGGGTTGTGAAAAGAGAGTATGGCAGGATCATAGAAGGATGTATAAAGTACTAGTTACTACCTTATTCAACATAATTTTCTGGCCAACTCCCAGCATGGATTTAGACCACAGCACAGTACCACCTCAGCCCTCCTCTCCTTTTCTAATGTCATAAATTCCAACCGTAACAACAACAAACTAACCACCAGCTACTCTTAATTACCCTAAAGAAAATATCCCTAAACAACCATGCCATACAATGGTTTCAATCTTATCTTAGTGGAAGACAGCAGGCTGTCCTTTGGCAGGACAAACTCTCCACCCTTCTCCCTGTTACCCTTGGTGTCCCTCAAGGCTCCATATTAGGTCCCCTTCTTTTCTCCCTTTTTATCAATGACCTCCACACTGTAATGACAGATGCAATCTGTATACAATATGCCAATGATTCCACCCTGATTTGCTCAGCCTCTATCCCTTCAGATCTCCTTAGTTTAACCCAGAAAACCTTTAATACAGTGGAAAACTGGAACTCTAATCAACAGCTGATATTAAACCCTAATAAAACAAAGCTATTGCTCTTCTCCCCTGCTCGTAAATCCTCTCAACCTTCATTTACTATAACATCTAACAATGGGACCATAATCTCACCAGATATGTATACCAAACTCCTGGGTGTTATAATAGACAACAACCTCAAATATGATATGCACGTAAACCAAACCATTAAAACCGTTAATAAAAAACTTGGCTTTCTATACAAAAACAAACCTTTTCTCACCCCTCTAGCTAGGACTTCCATCACCCGCACCCATCTGCTTTCAACTCTACTCTATGCCATGCTAATACTTACTGACTTGAACAAAACTGATCTCAGCAAACTCTCTAGCTGCTACAATCAAATTGCCAGGTTTGTCACAGAAACTCCCTACAGGACACACCATTGTCAAAACCTAAACCTCTTAGGATGGCTAGAACTCCCCAGGCTAATTAAATCGAATCAACTTACTGTAGCATTCAAGGTTATTAACCATCCAGAAAAAATGCCCTCCCTTAAAAACATTATTCATCCCTACAAAAACGCTAGGACACTTTGTTCCACTACAAAACTTTTGGTTCAGTCTGTTAAAGCTAACAACCGATCTGGAGAATCTTTGTTTGCAAATTCAGTAGACAAAACCTGGAATTCGCTCCCATCTGACCTTACTCTGAACCCGTCCCTTAATCAGTTCAAGAAAAATCTAACCCAGTATTTTAAAATTCACTGGTTATGTCCTTGCTCTAACCCTGACTAAAGCTTCATCTACTTCCATATGCCTGCATTTTTTTATTCACAGCTACTAACCTCTTAAACTAAAAGGTTTGAAAAGAGAAACTTAACATCTTTGGAGATACTCTGTATATAGCTGCACCTATAGGTTTGATAAGAAAAACTGTAACATATTTGTATATATTTCTGAATATAAACTGTATTCTTCATAGGCTAGAAATGTGAGACTGTAACTTGTATGTTAATACAATATGTTTGTGCATATACTGTAACTTGTTTGTCTTTATCTGTTTGTAAGTTTGGAGCTTTTCTCCCCGGGCCTCCACTGAAAATGGACATGTATCCAGTCGGACTATCCTGGCCAGCAAATATAAAATAAAATAAAAATAATAAAAATTATAATTGAAAGGGAAACAATATCTGGAAGGAAGAGAAGACATGCGCAAGTACAAGGGAACATGTATGTCTCTCTAGGCTGGAAGAAAGAATGGAGGAGGCAAAGGCTAAACTCTGACCATTTATGTCAAATGAACTAACAGCAATATGGACTGAATGAAGTAAGGTTGGAGATAGTAGAGAAGACAAGAAGAGGAGGTGGCAAATTCAGAGTGAACAGCCAAAGTAATTTCTAAGGGCATGAAAGAAATGAAACCTCAACGCATGAAAAGAGGACAGGAATCACAGGAAAGACATTCCCTAAAGCACAGGGCTATTTTGAATGAAGAGATGGTAAGGATGACTGGAGTAGGTGAACTGAAGAGGACTAGTGTAGGTGAACTAAGGATGGCTAGCATAGGTGAAATTAGGTGGGTACATATAGCACTAGATATATAGTGAAAAGAGTAATGCTAATCAGAGGTTAATTCATGAAGATTATTACCTGGAAAGACAGGACAGAACAAGGTCCTTCTGGGCAAGAAGACTTGGGGTGACCCTGGAGAAGACTGTGGATGAGCTGGCCATATGTCTTGATACCCACAGGGACTAGTGCCAAGCAGAACAAATAATGATGAGTGAGCAGGAAATGGAAGACCAAGAGGGTTTCAGACATGCACAGGTATTTGGGATGTATAGCTGCATTTTCTGGAATGTCAATGGTATCACCAGCAAGGATTGTCAGAGAGAGGAGAATTAGATAGTACAACTGCTGGCTGAGAGCACAGTGTTGCACTCATTAACAATTTTGTTTCACAGCACTTGTTTTGTGTAGAGTATACATTCTGTCCTTGTGTCTATATGGACTTTTGCTAGGTGACCTAATTTCTTCCTATATGCCAAAGACATAGTATCGGTGAAATGATGATATTCCACATTGTATATAAGTATGTATACCATGTATGAATGATTGCGTGTGTGTGTGTGTGTGTGTGTGTGTGTGTGTGTGTGTGTGTGTGTGTGTGTGTGTGTGTGTGTGTGAGAGTGAGTGTGTATGTGTGTGTGCATGCGTGTGCGTGTGTGTGTGTGTGTGTGTGTGTGTGTGTGTGTGTGTGTGTGTGTGTGTGTGTGTGTGTGCATGTGTGCATGCGTGTGCATGTGTGTGTGTGTGTGTGTGTGTGTGTGTGTGTGTGTGTGTGTGTGTGTGTGTGTGTGTGTGCGCGTGTGTGCGCATGTACTTGCTCTTTGATTGACTGGTATCCTATTCCAGCTAGTTTCTATGCTTTGTGCCTTTTTTAGGGGGTGGGGCGGTGGGCTGGAACAGGCTCTAGCTTCTTCTCAGCACTGAACTTGAAACACCAAGAAGCAAGAAAGTAGCGGATGTATGAATAAATGAACTGCTCATTTTAATTCATAAAGTTAATATAAATCTACAAGGCCTAAGAAATTTAATCTGCAGTTATTTCCATTCCTGACAGAAACATTTGATATTTCATCCTTATGGATATTGCAGCAACTGTTTTGTCACTGTAAATTTAAATTGTTTGCTGCCATACCCACTGCAAGTCATAGTAAAGTGTACTAATAGCAAACTAGTTTTCTCGTTGGTCATATTCAGTGCCACAGTTACACAATACTGACTATGCATATAGTAGTTTAATGAACTGATATATCATGTATTTGTGTGGGTATATAGACTTTTTTATTTATCAAGTATGTTTACAAGAAGAGCAATATCCATAATAAAAGTTTCCTTCAATATTATTTCTCTTTGTACTGAAAATGTCTCAGAAATGTGTGCACTGTTTATCTGTTGTCCCCCAAATTACCCCCATTATGATATGCAATGTTTAACAAGACACCTGAAGACCTATGCAATGTATTATTATTAAAAACAGACTTTGAAATGTGATCATAAATAATATAAGCACTTGATCTTTATTTAATATGCTAGTGATCACCAGCACTTCATAGAGTTTATCTTGTCGTTAGGTCTCACTGCTTACAACTGAATGCATCCGACACAAATTATAATCAGAATAATCACAATTAGCAGTCCAAGCAGTTAGCTGCATGGGTTATAATGTGATTTAGGAATACTCACTGTAGCACCTTTGTAAGGCAGTTGTTAGTTTATAAAACAGTTTGCACTTTATGCATCTACAGGGCACTTTAGTTCATAAATTGTCATCTGATGACATGCAAACCAGAAATGCATACTCTTTATCCAGGCCCAAAGCTTAGTACTGTGAGAAGTATCAGGGCAAACCCAGAAAAGGCTGAATGCGGTCTCACTTCTATTCCATTTCAGTAGGATGTTATTGAAAAACTGGCACTATTGTAGTGTTCTATGAACAATCTGTGCATTGATGAAAATGTCAGATCCATTCCCATGAATTCATAACCGTGACATCTGATTGTAAGGTGAATAGCAGATAGGATAAAGAATTTAGGGGAGCTGAGGTATATTTTCTGAGTGATCAGTGTTAGGTGCTTAAATTGGCCATAGAAAATAATAACTATTTTGTTTTGTTTAGCAGCGTTAGCTCATGAAGTTCACCAGGACATTAATTTTAGTCATTACACAGTATGTAAAGTGAACAAAAAAAGAAAGGAAACACTTCAGAAAGTATGCCAAAATTCAGTAAAAGGGGCATGATATTATACAGGTTTCCAGAGGTGAAGCCCATGTTATCAGCAGAGTCTCTTATGAAATGCACAGCAGTGAGTTTTCATCAGCATAACTAAGTAACAAATTTGCTTATGTACTATAAGATTTGGGCGTCCCTTATTCCGTTTTGCTGTCCTCTCTAAATATGACATCTTTTCCCCATCTGCCTTTCAGAAAACTGAGTCTAAAATATATATTTTTTCAATAATTTTTATTTTCATTTTGCATTTATAAAAGACACAAAAATGTTCATATTTACAACATGACCATAAGAGAAAGTTATACATTGCAGTCAATATAGAAACGTGAAGGTCATATAACAAACCTATTTACACTATATACATAGATGCTTTCTCAAACAAGTTTAAACAATATAAAGACAACACATACATTAATGTTTGCAATACCATAATTTGTTGTGAGTTTGTGGGTATATTTCTAGGTTCCCTTATAACATGTTACTCTATAGTGTGCATGATGTTTTCTGCTTGTATGATATTAAAGGTTTGTTCCCAAGTTGCTTGAGTTTTGCTGTTTTTGTTTCTTTTATCCATTACTATTTTGTGAGCTAATAGGTGTTTAATAGCCACTTTCTTAAAACCCTCCCAAGAGATATTATTTATTATTTGCATTTGTTAACCGGGTTGGTCCAGCTGGGTAAGAATTACCCTTTTTCAGTGGAGACCCGAGGGGAAAAGCCCCAAACAGACATACAAATACATACGAATAGAGACAAATTAACGATATTACAGAGGAAAACAATATTATGGGTACAATGGATAAGAAAAACAAACAATGAAAGTTTGAGAATATGAGTAAGGTAGGCCAGAGGCATGTATGCAAAAGATTTATGAAAAGGTGTTCTGAGCAAGATCTCTGAATTAAGTTAAAGTCGGCAAAGAAATGATGATTTAGATGTGGAGTTAGTAGTGTGGGTGTTTTAGGTGGGAGCATGTGAAGGACATTCCCATTTGGAGGAGAGATGGGAGAGAAGCATGGATTTGAAATTGTTGTGGTTAGGTATATTACGTAGTGGTGTGGGGAGATTGTTCCATAGTTTGGCTATAGTGTGGGATAGTAGTAGTTTACCAATTGGGTGGATGGGTTTGTGTACATGCAGGAGGTTTTGGCCTGTGGATCTCAGGGTACGGGTAGGTGTGTAGGGTGTTAGAGATTTAGCAAGAGAGATGTTCATAGAGTCTATCCATTTGAGGGCTATATATAGTTTCATTAATGAGAATATGGTTATATGTGAGTTTGCTTGTTTTGCTGAGAAGTTAGATGGCCGAATATGTAATATGGTAAATTCCCATGTAAGTATTGATTGATATCTCACTTTTTGTAATTGCAATTTCAGTGAATTCCAGAGTTTATAGATGCATTTGCAACTCCAAAATATATGCATTAAATCTACTATCTGATCCTTGCAGTATGGACAGTATGGTGATTTTGCTGCATTGCATTTGTGTAGTAATGCAGGTGTGAAATATGCGTTGTTATTTATCATAAGCTGTGTGTACAACAGTGAGTCTAAAACACATTTTTAAGAAGGTTTAGTAGTAGTTGTCTGAGATACTGCTACAGTCAAGGTGTTCTATTTAATATCTGGCATGCTGATATTCCTATCAATAATACCGTCCCATTTTTCCCATTCTAAGTATATATTCTACCGTTTAGTTGTCTTGTACCTCACTGTATACAGCTTTTCTCTATCAACTTCAAATCTCTAAGTTAAAGCAGAAAACAAATGTTGCATTTTTTGTGTTGGAGAAGGGTCATTGTAAAAAAAAATAAAATAAAATGATGCAATAATCCTGCTCATAAAAACAGTGTAGAGAGAAAAAAAAATCAGCAGACCAAAGTTCCTCAGAATATGACACTTTGTTTAGCCTTTTCCAAACCAAAAAGATGAGACCAGTGGTTACAGCCTATATTCCTTGCAGTAAGGGGATGACACAGCCAGTTCTGAGTCATAACCGGGCACCAGCTGTGGTACAGTGCTAGCAAGAACTGTCATAACATAAATCCTTACAGTGACCCTCATCAGGCCTCGATATATGGTGGAAAAATGCACTCATCTTCTGCTTGAAACTGAAAAATACAATTGGTATGACATGATTTTGCCAACTTTTTTCAGTCAGTAATATACAGTATTTAAGGTGCTTTTATTTATTTGCTTGCTTACAGAAGCCTGATCCATCCAAAATAAGTCTTTTTGCATGTGCTCAGTAATTGTTCTTTTCTTTCATGCATAGCAGTTGGAGGAATAAGATGGCCTTTGCTGATTTTTTTTTTTTGGGGGGGTGGGGGGTGGGTGGGTGTGATTGTGCATCCCAGAAATAAGGTTGCAGTCTATTCCCAGTAAAAGATGGCACATTCCTCCTATAGTCAGGTCAAATGACACTCACAGACTCTGGTGTTGTCAATCTCAGTGTGATTAATTTTGTATCAGAACATGTCACTTATTCACATCAGTTTTGTGAAACTTGTTGGCCTTGGAGACTTTTGCTCTGTATGATGTTAAACCCTCCAGCTTTGTCAGCAAAGCTGTGTATTTCTTGCATAGTTGGGGCAATGAGGAACCAGGTGCCATGGCAGACTTCTATAATGAAAATGTGAAGTACATCTGGAGGTACTAAGGCCTAATCTGCAAACTTCATTGGATTCAGGCTTCTCTTTATTTCAACAATTCCATGTGGAAGTTTAAGAGAATGGATAGAAGGACTGAGAAAAAGTAGAGGAAACTGGACTGGATGTTGATTGACTTCTCCTAGATGATCAGTTAATATGCAGCCAATAAGCTAGCTCTATCTTCTATTATAAAATAACTGTTGCAGCAGAGTGATTCTGAGCTGAGGACTGCTTGTGCACCGTCTGACTGCAGTAGACGTCTGTGTTGTTATACACTGTATAAGATCAATGAATTTATTCCCATTCTTACTGAGATGCACAGGCATCACTTTACTAGTACTTCCACAAATGTCAGCAGCACAACAGTTAGACTAAATACCATTCTAGCTGGACTGACTTCTTTTTCACACTGTTATATCAGACTTCATAAAGTTTGTTCTACTGACATCAGTATAGGTTAGTACAGACATCACTGACATCAATATAGTTTAGTACAGACATCACTGACATCAGTATAGTTTAGTATAGACATCACTGACATCAGTATAGTTTAGTACAGACATCACTGACAGTATAGTTTAGTATAGACATCACTTACATCAGTATAGTTTAGTACGGACATCACTGACATCAGTATAGTTTAGTACAGATATCAATAGTTTAGTACAGACATCACTGACATCAGTATAGTTTAGTACGGACATCACTGACATCAGTATAGTTTAGTACAGATATCAATAGTTTAGTACAGACATCACTGACATCAGTATAGTTTAGTACAGACATCACTGACATCAGTATAGTTTAGTACAGACATCAATAGTTTAGTACAGACATCACTGACATCAGTATAGTTTAGTACAGACATCACTGACATCAGTATAGTTTAGTATAGACATCACTGACATCAGTATATTTTAGTACAGACATCACTGACATCAATATAGTTTAGTATAGACATCACTGACATCAGTATAGTTTAGTAGACATAATGTCTCTGGCCCTTTATAAGTCTTCTCTGGAAATGCAACCTGCCAGATTATTACAGAGATACTTGTTTCCTTTAATCAATTATTCCCATCTCTCCTACACCCCACCCCCAGGATGGGCAGACATCTTTCCCTGCAGCTGTCTCAGAAATATGAGCTGCTAACCAAACCTTGGTCGCCTGGCCATAACCAAGGCTTTATTCCTTTACACCATTCCACTGGCTAGTGTTAGTTCAATTTTTATATATTTTAGTAGTCCAGCAGGGGTTATATTAGGATTTCTTAGTTTTAGGACTTAGCTATGTTTTATTTAGTTTACATTCAGTTTTTTTAGATGGTTAGGACTTATTCCATTTCACTGGTGGTTCAGTTTTGTGAGTGGGTGGCTGGGGTAATATTTAATTTTTAATAATTTTCATTAAAATATAAATCTATTTTATTTCCAGGGGAGATTTAACTGGGGTTGTTGCCTTTATGTGGCTGTGTGTGCATTTGATGTGCATGTGTACAGTGTATCAAATTATTTTTTTACATTGTAGTTCTTCTTCTTCTTCTTTAGGCTTTATCTGGTTAGGGGTCGCCACAGCGGAACTCTGGTCTGCTAATGATTGGCAGTAGATTTTTTCAGTGCCAAGGTGCTAGCTCGATGCCCAACCTTCAATGAAGAAACGCCCATTCACGCATGTCTTTCGAACGCCACTTTAACATGGGGAGGACATGAATGATACATATTCTATATTTTATTTTTTCCTGCAGTTTAGTTTTTTTTTTTATGCAATGCAAATGCAGATGTGCATGTGGGGATTGTTTTAGTAGGCTAGTATGTTGAGTTTGCATATATGTCACTTTCTGTGTTCACAATTTGTGAAAATTTACTTTAGAGTTAATCAAATAATATAGATATGGCAAGTTTTAATGATTTTTGGTAGTCTTGATGACACACGGAAAATGTTGGTAAATCTGAGGGAAATACCATTCTTAAAACACATGCTAGAGACTAGAATCTATGACAAATTACTTAGTCAGTTATGGCTTACCATTCCTTGAGCTCTTACAATCCAGAGCAGACTACTGTGTATGTCAGTGAGTAGCTTTCAGTAGAGAGTGGGCAGGATTCACGAAGGCTTGCACGGAGTCTAAGAGTAGTGTAAGACTCCATGCTGCCCTCACGATCCAGGAACAGCCCGAAATTCCGTGTAAGAGACCAGCTAAAACGTCTCTTACACGGAGTGGGCGTGGATATGCTAATCACCTCACTTGCAGCCGAAAGGCATGCAAATGAGGTAGATTAGCGATCCAGGAAGCCCAAATCAGCCCGTGTAAGAGCCGTTTTAGCTGCAGAAATGTACTCAGTTGACAACTGAGTACGTTTCTGCAAATAACACAATGGAGCCATGTCAGCTCCAAATAAAGGGTGCATATGTGTCAGGCAGCATGCCAATGGCCAAATATGTGGCCATTGGCAAGGTACCCTGATGCAAATATGAGAAATAAATATTTTTTTTTTCGGCAATTGCCGGTGTTTAAACGCAGCGCAGCCCCTCGCAAATGGGCTGCGCTATATAAAACATCAAAATGAAGGTTATAAACCCACAAATGTGGGTTTTATGCAACACATGGATTTACAATGCAGGGACCAGCAGACCAAAAACAACATGGCCACCGTTTAGTGGTTGCTAAGGGGGGAAGCTGAGTCTAAGACATGTAACTAAGCATTAGTAGGCAATCTGATGTAAATGAGTGTTAGGATACTGAATTCCACTGTCACATAGCAAATGAGCACAATCTGAGTAGTGTAAGAGATACATAAGGGGGAGGAATAGAGTAGGAGATAGGTAACATCACAGGGGGGAATGGCAGAAAGAAATGCAGTTCATTGGAGGTCAGTGTTACATGACAGATGTCAGACACATATCATGGAAAGAGGAGTGCCACAAGATAAGCATGGGAAAGTCAAGAAATGGAAGGTATACACTGTTGCTTACACCAAAGTTTCCTGCTGGGCGTGCATGCGCACGTGTGCGCGCCATGAGGTGCGAGTAGGGCAGTGTGCGCGCGTGTAAGGCAGACTGAGCATGTGGGAGCCTGTTGGCAGACTTGTAAGACTGTTTGCGCTGGTGTGGGCGCGTTTTAACCCAAATAAGACGATTCTAAACTGTGTAAGCATGTGTGCGCGTGTGTAAGCCACTGTGAGCGTGTTTCTGCTGGTATGCACATTGCTCCCCCCTGAGGAAACAGAAAGGAAACAGGAAGCAACAGAATTAGTAGGAAGCTAGCAGTGAATACTGCTGGAGCTAGCAGGTGAAAACAATTAGAAGCAGGCAATTACACAGGCAGAATAGTAGCCCAGCCAAGCACTTAAATCTCTGCAAACAGCAGTGCAGGATGTTTCTCTCAAGAGACACTGCAAGACAGGAGTAAGCTATTAGAAGTGAAAACTGAAAAAGCTGAACTCAGAGCAGAAATGCTAGGGACTGCCATAGCTGTCATAAGGAGACATAGGCTACTTGCTGAGGGTGGTGACAATGCAAATGGTGCCAGACAACCCACAGTGAGGAGACGGAGAAAAGTGTACAGGCCCAGGGTCACCTACCACGGGTTACATGAGCTGGAGATAGTGGAGCGCTATAGAGTGGACAGAGACCTCCCGCAGCAAATTGTTGAGCTGTGCAGGCCACGCCTCACACACAGAACCAACAGAGGGGAACCCATCCCAGTGGAAACTAAGGTATGTGTTGGCCTAAGAATACTAGCAACAGGTACCTTCCAGAGACCAACTGGTGATATGATGGGGATATCACAGGCATCAGTCTCCAGGCTACTGCACCAGTTCCTGGATGCCATGTCAGCACATGTCGGTGATCATGTATATTTCCCCAATGCCTGTGAGGTATTGGCCAGCAATATGCGTCTCTTCCAGCAAATAGCGGAATACCCTGAGGTAGAGGGTGCAATAGACTGCACGCACATATGCATCAAAGCACCAGCCGGTGAGCGGGGTAGGGCCTACATTAACCGCAAGGGCTTCCCCTCCATCAACTGCCAGGTCATGTGTGATGCCCAGGGCATAATAATGCATGTGTGTGCTGGCTGCCCTGGGAGCTACCATGATTCCCATATCTGGCATTTGACGCAGCTGTACCAGACATTTGCCAATGGGGACATCCCACATGGACACCTAGTGGGGGATGCAGGTTATGCACTGGAGCCGTGGCTAATGACACCCATCAGAAACGCACACACACCTGAACAGGAACGCCATAATGAGGCACACGCACAAACACGTAATGTAATAGAGCGTGTGTTTGGGCTGCTCAAGTCACGGTTCCGGTGTCTGGACACATCTGGTGGAGCCTTGCAGTACTCACCAACTACATGTACCCAAATTGTCATGGTATGTGCTATGCTACATAATATGATCTTGCAAAAACAGCTGCAGCAGGACCAGCATAGGGCCGGGCCAAACAGCCCCCCACCATTGCCAAGGCCATCACAGGCAGAGCGTGACTCGGAGGAGGAACAACCTGAGCCTGCCCCAGTAGGCAGAAGGAGGCGTGCCCAGTATGCCCTGGCCTTGGCAAAGAGGCAATGCATAGCACATACACTGGCTCAGTAGGAACCCTGGGAATGATACCCCTCTCTGACTCACTCATATAATAACAGGGATGCCTAAAATGACATAACCTGCTATCAAACATGAACAGGGAGTGTAGTATGTGCATCCGACAGAGGCAGCCCTGCAACACCACCTGAGGCATGAATGCCATGTGTTAAGCAATGTAACACCATGTAGTATATGCAAACTTGATGACCTTGACTAACATCCTACCCTCACCAAGCATGATGCCACAATATGACGATGAGATGATCAATTGCAATAATTGGCTGAAGTATTGCAGTTAGTCAAAGGGGATCCAATGTGTGCCAGCCTGGGATGACATGCTGAGCATGACATGATGCTCCACCTGCTAGGGGTGGCGTGCACCTATCAGTCCAGGCCTTATGGATACTGGCAAAGGCTGTTGTTACCCACAGCATGCCTTGAATAGGTAAGGCTCAAAACACAAACCCACCTCCATAGGAATCACAAGGGATAAGAACCTAGATGTAATGCTACCCAATGCCAGAAGTCTAAACAGCAAGATGCATGCAGTCTAAACTCCCCCAGTATGGAGAATGTTGATATCTGTCCTGTAACAGAAAACTGGGTCAAGGCTCACAACAGCACCCTAACACTACCAGGTTACACCTCATACTGTGCTGTACAGCCTCAAAACATGGAACAAGCTACAAAAGGAGGGTGACTAGCAATAATTGTCAAGGATAACCACACCCCCATGTTGGTACCACAACAAGAAGGAGCATGGACTAGCCATGGTCAAGTAACAGTGGCTAAAACTGCCTCCCAGTTTATAGACTGCTACAGACTACCATCCTAATACCAGGAACTGCACTTGGCCTATGTTGGAATACATGAATATATCAAGCCCTCCAAACCACATTATATTGGGTGACTGAAAATACCCAAACATAGACTGGGAGCATTATACTAGCTCCAACACTGTAGGACAAAAGTTCCTAGAATCCATAAACCAAAATGCCCAGGAACAACGTACCACTCCCACAAGAGGGGTAAGCATACTGGATGTGATAATCAGCAACATGGGTACTGTATGGCAAGATGAGAAGTGTATCCCTCACTGGTAAGACCAGACCATAGAGTAATCACACTGGATATACACATCCTGACCACAGTCCCTGGCCAGAAAACCACAGTGAAAAACACGTATAAAGCAAATGTTGCACTCCTCCAAACTGATGTGGAATCCATTAAAGGCCCTGTGCAGGTGCTAAATATGGGCCACACCTCAGAACCTGTTATACAGGCATTCCATGAACACTGCCAGGAGTGCTTGGATTATGCAATCCCAAATAAAACCAAGATACAATGCCATACACGCAGGCATCTGGCATGGTGGACTCCAGCCATTACCAAACCATGCAAGAGAATGAGGAAGCTACTACATGATAGAGCAAACATAAAAAGGGAAGTAATCACTGATCAGTAGTATGGCAATAAAATAAGTCCACACATACAATCCACTAAGGCCAGCTACAACAAGTTGAATCTGTGAATCCTGAGGCAATGTTACACCTGCCCCAAGTACACAGACAACCCTCACCTCCTCCCAAGAAATACAAATATATGTGAGAGATGCAACCATTTATCCAAACCAGAGGCTGAGCTCTCTCAACTCAGTACTGTCAAAACTAGTCAGGAGGAGAAGGTAACCACATACACCACAAACCCAGTCTCACATAGACCTATCACAACTGCAAACCAAAGACATAAACACAGAAAAACATTCCCGGAAGCCCTTATTACAAACACACCACATCAACAGAGGCCTCCAAAGCAGACACCCAAGCAACCACTACCTCCAAACATAGCACATGCAACACATAGTACACAAAGCTGGTGTCCCAAACAGTCACAGGCCAGAAGGAGAAACAACATGCCCGATACAGCTGTAATAGGTGACTCCATAGTCAGACACACTGCTGTCCCGCTCACCAGATTGAACAAGGGAAAGGGTACAGTAAGCTGCCTGTAGGCTGCTACAATATGCCACATAACAGAAGTACGCAGGTCACCCCAAAGGAAGTAGAAATATGATGCAGTCATTGTCCATGCTGGTGTGAATGACCTGAGATGTACCTCCCCGGACTACATGAAAAGAGACATAGGTGAGCTCTCCGATTATGTAGTCCAGGCTGGTATGACACTGACCGTGTGCAGCATCCTACCCTCACCAAAAATGATGCCACAGTACAAACACAGAATGATCAGCTTTAACAAGTGGCACAATTACTGGTGTCATTTCAAGGGGATCCAATGTCTGTCTGCTTGGGATGTCATGCTTGACAAGCCACGCTGCTGTTCCAGGGATGGCTTGCACCTGTTACCTCTGGGCGTCTGGATATTGGATAAGGCACTTGCCACCTCCATAGAGCCTTTCGTAGGCAAGGCTGAAAAGACTAACCCACCACCCTAGAAAACATAAGTGGAAAGAAACATAAGGGTAATGCTGACCAATGCCAGACGTGTAAACCTCAATATGCATGCACCCAAGGCCCTCCCCAGTATGGAGAACATTGATGTCCGTGCAGTGACAGAAACCTGCAGCAAGGCTCCTGACAGCACACCAGCACTACCAGGTTATACCTCATATCATGCGTTATGGCCCCAAAACCTGGACCAAAACATAAAAGGAGGGGGAGTATCCATATTCAGCACAGACACCCACACGTCCAGGTAACTGACAATGCACGAAGCATCGGAGACCACCCATGTGCAACTAACCGTAGGCAAAACTGCTGTACAGTCTGTAGCATGCTACAGACCACACTCTCACACACAGGAACCCCACCCAGCCATCCTGAAGACACTGGACAGTATGAATGTCTCACCAAATACCAAACAAGGTACTCACAAATTACCACATAGGTGGTAATCCATTATGTATGGAAGGAGTAATCAGGGACCCAGGGACACAAGTGGACAGTAACCTGTTATGTGACACTCACATTGCCAATGTGGCTAGGAAGACTGTCTATATTGGACACCGTATCATGAAAGGATTCACATCTACGTCAACAGAGGTCATTGTACCCCTATACTGTTCTCTTATCAGACCCATAATCTAGTACAATGCCTCATTTGGGATGTACATTATCTGACACCTGCAGCAGTTAGACAGACCTCAAAGGTACCTCACCAAGAGGATAAAGGGTCTCAAATATATGTCATATGCTGCCTGGCTGTAGACACCCCAGCTGAATGCAGTCACATACTGCCTACACAGAGGCATTGTATGCCTGTTGTACAAGGCCATGTCCAACACAGGAGTAATGGACATGCTCCACCCCAGAAAACCCAAATCCATCGGAGCTGTGAGAGTGAGAGATGTCAACCTCAACACATAATGAAATAGGATGTGCTGGAGGGACAGATACATAACCCAGAGGCTCCCTACACCCTGGAACAGAATCCCACTCCATGTTAGGCAGAGCCCCTCACTGAATCTCTTCAACAGGAATCTTGCCAAGTGGATGGAGGATTGTAGATGTACACTGGGGGTCTTCACTGTGTCACGTCCAGACAGAGGCACAGTAAAGTAAATCATAAATGGCCATAATATTCACATAGCAAGGGGTGGCGAAAGCCACACACACTCTGGCTAGGCTTATAAATGCCCTAAGGCAGATAGCCTAGTATGAACCTATGAACCTATTAAGATACAAATTGTACAGGACACTAAGGATAATCACAAGGCTTTCTTAACTGATGGTAGGAACCTTGTTGGGAATTCACAGATATGCTCTGAATCACTCAAATATTACAAACAACATACCAAACACACACACATATTGCCAACATCCAACCTGACAGGTGCAGTGCAAACCTCCCCCCCAAAATGCAAAATATCTATCCCAGCAGAGTGCTGGCCCCCTGACGTTGCAGATGCTGAGGTAACAGCCAGCATCTACAAAGCAAAACACACAGCATCAATGGTATGAGATGGTGTCCTGGGCTGAGTCCAACATGGACTCCAAGAAGAATGGAATGCCCAATAACACTATTGCTCAATGTCAGCCTTACCACAGGATATGTACCCAAAGAGCAGTGTACAACAACAGTGGTCCTTCTCAACAAAGGTGTTGCCTGAATGGATACTGCAAACTACCACCCCAAAATCCTGACAAGCTTGGTCTGCAAAGCTATGGAAAGGATCAGCATGTACCGCAGACATAAAGATATTGGGGACCTACTGACACCGGACCCTACCCAGTGTGGCTTTCTTAAGTGCAGATCCTGCCCCTTAAACATGTTTGACTCATTTGAAACAGTCATTAAGGTCATTGATGAGGGGAATGTGGTCCACACAGCATAGCTGGACCTTGCAAAGGCTTCCATACAATACCCCACGTGTTCATTATAGATAAGCTCAACAGCTTACATATAAACCCCTATGTCAGTAGAGGGGTTGCAAACCAGACCAAGGACAGAACTGACATGGTCAGAAATGCTGCAGCCATGTCAGACTACAAACCAGATATAACTGGCATCCCACAAGGCTTGTTCCTGGGACCTCCCTTGTTTGGTATATATGTCCCATAGGTACAGGCCAACATGGAAGGACTGTGTCTGAACAAGTTTGCAGAGGACTACAAACTGCCCACCATATCTGACCCTCCAGCTGACACAAGCATCCCACAAAAGGGCCACATAGAAACAGACATCTGGTGCCATAGCCATGTTAGCAAGCTAATTGCAGAAAAGTCTATAGTCAACCCCTGTGGATATACAGTAAGTGCCCACCAATTACCACATAGGTGTTAACCCATTAAGTACTTAACATGTAATAAGAGACCTGGGGACACAAGTTGATAGATATCCTGCATTGGACAAGCATGTGGCTGTAGTGGTTACAGAAACATACCATATACCCACCTAATCATGAAGGTTGTCAGATCTAGATCAGGGGAGGTCATTGTGGCTCTGCAGTCATCCTTCATCAGCATTACAAATGACTACAATAGCCCCTGTGGGATGTACCTCAGCAGACACCTCCATCAACTGTTAAGTCCCCAATAGTACCTCACCAGGAGTATCAAAGAGCTTGAACAGATGCCATGTGTTGTCTGATTAAACAAACTGCAGCTCCACACACTGCCATACTGCCCACCCAGAGGCAAGCTGTGCCTGATGTGTAAAGCCATGTCCAAGCTGGAATCAATGAACATGCTGCACCTTGTACAATCTGAATGGCAGTGAGCTATGCACATGAGAGACCTGAACCCCAGCACTGACATACATAGGACAAGCTGGACTGAATGATCCATAACACAGAAGCCAACCCCACTCTTGAGTAAACTCCCAGTACAGGTTAGCCAGAGAGTCACTCATTGACGCTCCTCAAGAGGAATCTTGATGAGTGGATGGGCGATGGTAGGTTTACCCTGGGTATCACTGTTATGTCACGGGTAGACGGAGGCACAGTATACTAACCATGACATATGTCATGGCAAACTCCAGTTACAATGTGTGTCGAAGGACAAACACACTCTCCGACTAACATTAGAAATGGCCTAGGGCACCTCGCTAGTGTTTGCCAATGTACACCTATGTTGTGGAATACATTGCCAATGTTGGACAAGCCTGGTTTAAGTAGTTCATATCTGAACATAATGCAACATGGTCAGATGTGCACAACTGGCCCCTAACCAGTCTGTTGTGCTCACTATGAAAATGTAAAGCAGTGATAGGACTAAAGCCCAGGATACTGTCCACCACAGTGAAAGTACTGAACCAGTACACTATACGGTACTACAGTGTTAGGTCAGTATGAAAGGATGTTGACAACTGCATGCAAAGTATCCCATGCAAACCCTGCAGGCACAGTATAATCCCTGTTGTGTTCAGACACAAAGCAGTTGGACAGTAAGTACACAACATGACACACAACACACAACCATAAATGTGAGATATTGTTGAAGTTCGCACTCATCCACAAATGTGGTGGGCTGCAGAGTTCAACATATGGAAAGCTCACACTGGGCATGCTCGCACACTTTGATAAATGAGACATGTGTCAGACAACATGCCATGGAAAGCCTGAACTGGGCATGCTCACACACTTAGGCCAAATCTCAGTTTAGCAGTTGGCCACACATATCTGGTATTTGTACGTGTTATTCCAGGAACCAACCACATTACAGCAATCTGCCAAGTGCACACAGTTAAATGACTACAGTGACATAAGTGATATAGTGGATCCCTCTCATATTCAAACATCTTCCACAGATACACAAGTTGTTCATAGAAACAGGGAATGCTATGGCAATAAAGACCTGCAAACAGTCTATCAGCAACAAATATTGTGCATCTGACAATTAAACATATGGGTGTAGAGGTCAACACTAGGCTGTTTGCCCTAGGGAATGACAGCTTAGCCAGAGTGTGCTTGGCGTCTGCCTCCCCAGTACAGTAGGCTACTGTGCCACTGTAAAGTAGGTCACATAAGGCACTGTGTGAGGCTAGTGTGCTGTGCCTCCGTCAAGCAGGGACACAGTGGAGATCCCAGGGGTTGAATTTGCTAAGCCACATCCATGTTGTTGGTGTGTGCTGGAAGAGGGTTGGTGAGGACCTCTAACAGTAAGTGGGCGTCAATAACAGACTGAGGGGAGCCTTATCTGCAGTGTCTGGACAATTTCACTGTCAACACTTTGTCGTGATGAATATGAGGGATTGAAGTGTCATGCCAGTACTGTTCAGAGATGTCCTCCCTCTGTGGGCTACTGCTCTGCAATGTATTAGCTCACTCTGTCTGTTGGACAGCTCATATATGGCTGGTGTACACCTGACAGGTGTCCTGTTGTGGAGGAGTCATGGGTATATTTGGGATAGCATGATCAATGCAAACCTTCCACATGCTCATAGAATGCAATTGTCAAGGATTATGCAGAGTGGCCTGTATACTCCCCCAGCATGGGTCCTTTGAAGTCTTCCACCCCAGTCTTCACAAGTGTAAAGTCTGCTTTTGATAAATACACTTTGTTTGCAGTGACAATCTTGCCTGGGGGTGGGGATGGGATATGGATGTCCAGGGAAAGGTGGGTATAGTCAGATATCAACAATGGTGGTCTACCTCTGGTGTGGAACAGTGAGTACCCATGTTGCAGATGGTCAGGTGCAATATGTATTCCCCCTTGTGGCTGTGGTGAGTGGTTCTGCCATAGCACATGGACTCACAAAGTGTAGTGGCTGTATGGTAATGTTGTAGAGGCCTGAGTAGTACCCACACACAATATACCTGTACCTGACATTAACAACTGGAATGGTGTATGTGAACACCTGCATATCTTGGCACTGTTCCCAGGGAAGCAAAGTGTGTGTCCTGGATGTGGGAGGGGTGGTCCGAACTGGTTGTGTTGTGTGTTACTGGTCCTGTGGTCACGAAGCATGGTATAGAACATAACCTCCCAGTGCTGATGTGCATATCTGACCCTGAAGTAGGTGGCTGCAAATGCATATATATGCTATCCCCCACCTGACAGGTAGTACTAGATGTACATACATCTGTAGAAATAATGATGTCAGCACCCTATAAATACTGCAGGTGCAGAACAGATGCCCAGTAATTCGGATAGTGCGCTCTGCTAATGTGTCTCCCTCAAGTGTCATAATATAGTTAGGTAGGGGTTTGAATCCTGCAAATGCGGTGTGTGTGGGTGAGCGGGGTTGGTGTGTATGCAATTCTGTGTGAGAGAAATGTCCTTTTTGGCAACTAGGAGAACACACTACAGGATGCACATTCCCCTTTCTAAATACTGATGATGTCAGCACCCTATAAGTACAGCAGGAGAAGGGAAACCTCCCAGTAATGCGAATAGCGCATTCCACTAATGCGTCCGTCTTGAGTGTCATAACATAGTTAGGTAGGGGTTTGAATCCTGCAAATGGCAAGTGTGTGTGTGTGTGTGTGTTTGTGTGAGGGGGGTTAGTGTGTATTCAATTCTGTGTGAGGGAAATGTCCCCTTTGGCAACTGGGAAAACACACTACAGGATGCACAGTCCCCTTTCTAAACACTGATTATGTCAGCACCCTATAAGTACAGCAGGAGAAGGGAAACCTCCCAGTAAAGTAAATAGCACACTCTGCTAATGCGTCTGTCTTGAGTGTCATAACATAGTTAAGTAGGGGTTTGAATCCTGCAAATGGCAAGTGTGTGTGCAATTACATGTGTGAGAGAACTGACTCTTTTGGCAACCAGTACAACATACCAGCTGGTGCATATTCCAATCTCTACACAGAGATGATGTCAGCACCCTACAAGTATAGCAGAAGAGGGCAAATCTCCCAGTAATGCAAATAGCACGCTCTGCTACTGCGTCTCTCACTACTGTCATAGCACAGTTAGATTTGGCTTTGAATTCCACACATGCCACGTGTGTTTTTGTCACACAGAATGCCCATGTGTGTGGGTTGTTGTTCACAATAATGCATGACATTGATTAAACCAGTAATGGCAATGGACACAGATGATGTATGTGTGTGCCAAATACACATATGTACCTGTGACCTTCAATAGTTCCCATGTCTGACGCCTGCCACATGTGAATACATGGTATTTGCACTGGATAACATTATGACTGTGGTCTTCTGTGCAGGTGCTGCATGTGGTATGTGTATATACAGTGTGAGTTGTATATGGTATCATCCTAGCAGTGAGGGATACACATCTGGTCTGGGGCATATAGTCTACATGTTATTGATGAACAGGTGCTGCATGTTTTCACCTGTTGTGGGAGTGGTAACAAGTTGTTCCATAGCAATGCAGTGACTACATGCTAGGAACCTTTCAGCTAGGGTGTTGTAGCTACAGTAATTCATCAGCATTCAGTAATACGTCAGCATTCCTGGTGAGGGTATGATGCCAACCAAGGTCAGGGTCATACCAGCCTGTGCCACATGCTCAGAGAGCCCTTCTATGTTCCCTATCATGTAGTCCAGGAGGTACATCACAGGTCAGCCATAGTGGCATGGACAATGACTGAGTCATATGTGTCCATGCCTCTGACTGACCTGTATGCTTGTGTTATGTGGTGGACCATAGTGCCCCACGGGCATATCACTGTGACCTTCACCTTGTCCAGCCTGGTGAGCGGGACCTCACTGTACCGGACAATAAAGGTACCTAACACAACTGTAGCAGGTGTGTTGTCTAGCTGTACAGGCTGTGACTGTTTGGCACACAGGATTTGTGTGCTATGTGTTGCACGTGCTGTGTTCCGGCTTAACGTATGCCTCTGTGCCAGCTGCAGAGGTGTCTGCTGCTCAGGCAGGATGCTATTCTGAGGCTCCACGAATGGCCCAGTGTGTTCATGTGTTTGGATTGCTGTCAGTGTAGGTCTACATCAGACTGGTATTGTAGTCACTGTAGTATTTCACGCCACCTGACAGGTTATGCCAGTACTGGGTTCAGAGTGCTTAGTCCCCAGTTTGGCTATGTGGTTGCATCTCATACATGTGTTGTACATCCATGTGTAGGGGAGAGGGTTGACTGTGTACATGTGGCAGCTGTGACATTGCTACATGACCCACATATTCCACAACTGTACCATAGAGGTGACTGACAAGTGACCTTTGCACATGCTACCATAGTATTGTGATTGCCATGGTGATTATCAGCACATAGGGCCAATGGGGAACAAGGTACAGAAGGTGAGTATGTGAGGGTGTAGTGCCTTTGATTAGTTAGCACTGGCATATATGACTGCTCACGTGGACAAATGCCAGGTAAGTCATATGCAATGTGTCACAGGCAACGTACATGTGAACAGGACAAACAGTGACGTTCTGTCAAGTGAGACATGGACATACATATAGTAAGCTATGCAGATGTCACTAGGAGTCCACAGAAGCTCTGTAACTCTGCATTGCAGGTGGGATCAGTGTTCCAGGGTAACTGCAAGCAAACATGCATGCAAACAAAGCTACAGTAAGCAGGGCTGCATTTAGTCCATTGTACAACAAACAAGCTGTACCACTTCCAGTAGGTAACAGTGCAAATATGCAGGCACTATACACATGTACATGGAAATACACAGGTCAGATGGCTAGGGTCCAGTCTCAGCGCACACAAATGTACAGACCATGTACCGTCAGGATGTACAATAACTGGATGGAAACCCAGGTGCTCATACCTGCAGTAATACACATGTCAAATAACCGACACTGAGCCTTCACTCAGTGGTTCCATACTTAGCAGGATGTATGCTACCTGTCCTGCCACCACAGTATCCCTGACATTTATGGGGACTCTCCCTCCTGTGAAAGTTAGTTTTGTGTGTTGGGGCTGTCTAGCATGGTATGAGATGTGAGCTTGCAGTGCTAGGGTGCTCCTGTGTGTCCTGTACCAGTCGTGTAGTACTGCACACATATCAACATCCTCAAACATCCACATTGCAGAGTCCAGTGTGGGCAACATGTCACTTGCAGTTTACATGTCCATCATTGCATATCAATACTTTCATTACCTTATCCCCTGTGCTACCTATGTATGTAGCCTTCTGTTGACATCCTTACCACCAGTATGCCAACATGTGCAGATGATACACTATGGTACTTACCATGGGTGTAGACAACAGTACAAGACAATCATACCCTTACTGCATCAGGCATGCTGGGATATACCCACAATTATATCAGCACACAGTACTGTTAACAACATGATACTATTACTACACGTCTATGTAGTCACCCTGTGCATCAGCAACATGTTAACCTGTACCTGCACTGATGTTACAGATTGCAGGAGGTGGCACAGTTTCATCATATGCACAGGGTGTGAACTTGGTATGCCTGAGTCTGCCACTGATACCACCAATTGACATGTATGCGTATGTGTGTTGGTGAGGGACAGCAGTACAAGGTGGGGCAATGTTGATGCAGTGTGTGCGTGTATGCGGTAGCCCTAGGTGTTGTCAATTCGCATGTGTGTATGGATGCACACAGTTCCACCTCATGGCTGCCATATACTGGTGTTTGTGGACAGCCACAGACTGTACCTGCCAGGTCATACAGATCAGTGTCTCTGGCCATGGACACGGTACCTGTGCCTTGCAGGGGTGCTATGGACCGTATCCGGTACCAATCCAGACTGGGTACTGTCATCAGAATCAGGTGTTCGTTGACTGGACACAGATCCCTGTCGGGCCTGTCCAGAGCCATGTGCACGTGGTCTCCTGGGGCGGTCTGCTGGACTATGGGGGTGGCCGCGGCCCTGTTGTCTGCTACAACTGCCAGCTGCTGCTGTTGCTGGCATACGCCCACGTCGATGCCTCAACTGTCCACCATTGCCCTGGCTCATGGACATGTAGTTGTGGAACCGATCTAATATGTCCCCACAACATCTGTCTATGACATCGGTGAAATTACGGATGGCAGCCGCAATGTCACGCATACTGTCAGTCATGGCTGTGTGACATGCTGTCAGCTCCCTCAGACCCTGTCTGGTGTACCGCTCCATACGTGACTGTGCCTGCATGACAGCCTGAAACATAGCTGAGGTTGTAAGACCTCTGTGGGCATGTCTGACAGGGGCAGTACGCCCATGGATGCTCCCACGAGAACCCCTGGACATCTGTCTGTGT
Source organism: Protopterus annectens (assembly GCF_019279795.1). NCBI lineage: Eukaryota > Metazoa > Chordata > Ceratodontiformes > Protopteridae > Protopterus > Protopterus annectens. The sequence goes on along the minus strand of NC_056732.1, from coordinate 370,025,825 downwards.
GGTACCATCTCAGGGCCATGCCCATGGCTGCTGTGGGGAAGCATGTGCCACAGATACCACATTACCCTGGTCAATGCCCACTGTATCCTGTCCATCACCTAGGGACATTGGTGACAAAGGGTGTATTGGCAGGATGACTGTGCACATTGATGGGGTTGACAGCTGTGTACTGTCAATTGGCTGACCAATGACAGACCCTGGCATACCTTCCTGTGCCATTACACAGATGTCATCATTATCAGTACTGTGGCATCTGATTCATGTTCCCTGCTGCATGACACCAGAGCAGCACCAGAACCTGTGGGAGGGAAACAGGAAACACAGTTTACAATGTCTACACAATGTTACCAGTGATGCACACATGCACACATGCACAGGTGCACACATGTACACATGCACACATGCACAGGTGCACACATGCACACATGCGCACGTGCACAGGTGCACACATGCACACATGCACAGGTGCACACATGCACACATGCACAGGTGCACACATGCACACATGCACAGGTGCACAGGTGTACACATGCACACATGCACACATGCACAGGTGCACACATGCACACATGCACACAGTTGCACACATGCACACTTGCACACAGTTGCACACAGTTGCACACTTGCACACAGTTGCACACTTGCACACTGCTCAGTATGTGAGATAACACACAGACACAGACACATCTGCATGCATAGACAGAGCACTACTAGGTGAGCCTAATATTACTATTACTATCAAGACTATTAAAGGTATTGTTAATACATACTCACCAGCATGGATAGGCTGCATTGCTGTTACACCAGAGGGACCTGCAGAAGTGATTAAATTAATGTCAGTGGGCACAACTGTGCCATTGTTACTGAGTATGATACAGGTCAGTAGTACAACAGTTGCCTTTCACAGGTCAGCTGCTGATATTGAGAATATCACACTTGCACATTAAATAGTATGATGACAGCTACAAACCAAGGACACCTCACACATGCATTAACTACCAGTGTACACAACAGTCAACTATATATATGGCATATTACCTGCACGCTCATAGTCTTGCTGCTGTGTGGCTCCAGTCTCCATCATAATGCAGGTCTGCTGCTGTTGTTGTTGTTGGCGGACTGGAGCCACAACACTTATGAATAGCCCCTCCAGTCTGGGGAGTGGGGGATGTGTAGCCACCTCACCACCTGTGGCAACCTGTTGCCTGTGGATATCTGACGCACGCTGACGGACATTTCTGATTAAATCACTGCAGTGATGTCGTACCTGCTCATATGTCCTATTATGCGTGCCTATGTCATTTACCCGACGGACCAGGTCTTGCCACAGTGCAGCCCTCTCCTGCTGATTCTGGCTGGTGCGGGAAAAGAGTATTGAATAATCCTGCACCAGGCTCTGGTGTATTTCCTCATCCTCAGCTGCAGAGTACGCTGGATTGCGCTGGTGAGCCATGGTCCTGAAAAAGGAAATAACATGGTATCAACAAAATATGTCAGCAGAATTTGGCACACATACTACACATGCTACTCGACTGTTGTGATACAACATATCTCACATATATAGCATCTGTCTCTCTATTGGTGGATACACATGTAAATGGCCAGGTATCAGTGCTCAGCCAACAACTGTGCAACAGTACCTGGCACACTCCATACGACATACTACCAAACTCCAGCAGTCAGAACACTGATTCAGGTCCAAAGCACCTCCTCACTCTGGGGGTTTGTATCAAGGTACTGTATGGGGTACATCATCAACTACTGTGAGCTGACCACAAACTAATTGTCCTGGATATACATATCCCACCTCCACCACCAGCACAAACGACTACAGTGAATAACATTTCAAATGCAAACCTTACACTTCGTAACACTGACATGGTATCCTTTAAGCCCACTGGGCCAGTGGAAGACACAACCCACAATGCTGACCCCTTCACAAATGATTTCTACGGACATCTCTGAGAATGCATGGATCATACAATCCCATATAAGACCAAGACACTCTCCACAAAGGGAAAGCATCCTGTCTGGTGGACCCCAGCCATAGACAGATTGTATAACAAAAGATGGAAGCTACTGCAAGACAGAGCATAATTCCATAAAGGGAAGGCATGTCTTATCAGCACCAGTAAGGAGCTATTTTCTCTCATACAAACATCCATGGGCAACTTTGAGAGGGAAATCAATGGGGACACTACAGATAACCACAAGGCCTTCTTCAGTTATGTTAGAAACCTGGACAGAAACCCTCCAATATGCTCATAGTTAGTACACAACAACAAATAATTCACTGAACCCACAGATATTGGCAACATTGTGGCAGACAGGTTCAGTGCAAGTTTCCCCCCTCCCTCTCCCCCAAACTAAGACATACTTATCCCAGCTGACTGTAACCTCCCTGTCATCGCAGATGTCCAGGTGAGAGCCGCCCTCATGAAAGCAGAATACACAACATGACTGGGACCTGATGGTATCCCCAGTTGCATGCTACATAAACTCTGACAGGAGCTAAACACACATATAGAAGTGCTATGTAACACTAGCCTGACTCAGGATATGTACCTGTACACTGGCGTACAGCAGCAGTGGTTCCACTCCACGAAGGAGGCACCTCTACATACCAATACAATACAACACAATACAATACATTACAATACATTACAATACAATATGCTATTGCCCCTGGGACTACAGCAGCATATTGTTCTGCTACCCTGACCATTGTGACACATGTGATGTGATGGTACCTGCTCCTGTCAAACAGTTACACAGGGTGACTCATATGGCATATTACCTATCTGACTAACATTCAGCAGGGGTATGTGTGACCTGTGTGGTTTATTGCAGGGTATGTCTTATCTGTGGGTAGGAACCTGTACCTCCGCCATGTGCTCTCTACTGCGGTGTCACGAACGACACACAGCAGTCATTTAGGTTGTGGATGGTGTGAGGTGTTACTATGGTTGTTGGACATCTGTCATGGGTGTGACTTAAGTATGTAAATCCAGGAGTGGTAACCTCTATGTGAGTAGTATGTGTGTACTCTGTGGTGTTGTCAGTCACTGTGCATTGGTAATGTGTTTGAGTGCATTGTCACAGTGTTGTACATGTCACTGTGTCCTTCTCCATATCTGTAGCTGTCATGTGAGGTACATACCGTGGCAGCCATTGTGTGGTGTGGAGGGGTACACTGACCTACATGTCCATAGCTGACACACCATGTCTGCTGACACATACCATGTGCAGGTATTCCAGGAATAGTGTGCCACTGTGACTATCATTGGGGGGAATATTGTACACATTTATGACCCTGTTCACTCCTGACACATGCAGTGGTGGGCAGCCAATCACATATCTGGTGGTTACTGGTGTAGGTGATTTGAAATGGGGTATGGTACTCCAGTTTCGACACTGGTGTTCACTCCATGCCTTTGTCACCAGGCACCTGTTGCAATACATCTGTACACATGTGCCTCACTCAGAATATATATACATCTCTCTCTCTCTCTCTCTATATATATATATATATATATATATATATATATATATATATATATATGTATATATATATATATATATATATATATATATATATATATATATATATATATATATATATATATATATATATATATATATATATATATATATATATATATATATATATATATATATATATATATATGTCTATATATATATATGTCTGTATACATATACACATATATATATCGATGTACATATATTGCTATAGATATGGAGAGGGGGTGTGTGACAGAGAGGGGGTGAGAGTGACAGAGGGGTTGGGACAGGGGGAGTGTGAGATAGTCATATACAGTCATATCTGTAGATAGTCAGATCTGTCTGTCTATGTATATGTATTTACATATATCTATATCTGTGTGTGTGTATTACATATATATGTTTCTACATATTCTATCTACATCTAAATATGTATTCCTACATCCCTCTCTATGTATGTATACATATATGCATATTTTATATATATATATATATATATATATATATATATATATATATACATACATACATATATTGACATACATACGTATCCATATGATAGGTATATCAACGTTTGTTTACAAAACTGTATACACACACTAACATACTGCTAAGCATACATAACTGTGAAACCTACTTTGTACATTGCACCACAACCTACATTCAACCTACATTGATATGTGCACATAGATGCCCTCACATATATATGTATGTACAGCCTTCACTGATTGTTGCTGTATGTCCCCTGCCCTATGCACATCTTCATATACATATGGATACAGACCAATGACACATATGGAGGGTTCACAGTATGTAGACTTTTAAAGTATTACTTTACATTACCTGTGTTTGTCACAGCTGCTTGCGTTGCCGTTTGGTTTGGTGTCCTGCTGCTCCAGTTGGCAGTTGGCAGCTTTTGAGTGGGTTTTGATGACTGGTTTGGTTTGTGTATGTTTTTTTTTTTCTCTCTCTCTCTCTCTCTCTGTCTCTCCCTACTTCCACAGGGTGCAATGAAAGTATTGCATGTGTGGACTGGGAGTACAGCATGCTTTTGTAGGTATCTGCATATGTCCATGTGATGGCCTCTGCACCAATTGTTAGCCAGCATTTGCTAATTGCATGCAGCCAGTTGTGTACTGATTGCAGTTCTCACTGTGATTCCAGGACAGTGCTATAAAAAGGTATGTGAGATAGGCGTAGCCCTTTATGAGTTTAAGGGCAGGGACCATGCTGGTATGCTGTGGACACTGTTCTGTGAGTGTAAAGGTTAGTATCTCTCTCATATTTCTGGCTGTGTTGTAGATTAACATTTCTCCATTCATTTCTCCAGTTTCCTGTACTAAGTGTGTATGTACACTGACACCTAAGACTACTACTACTGTTAATGTGGGTGTGTGTGCTTTCCTGTGGGACATGTGGTGTAACTAGTATATAGCAGTGGCTCTTGTACTTTGTTGCTATGGCTTCAATATTTGCCCTTTACATTCACTACTTGTATGCCTGCTAGGTGTCTTGACTGTAGTGTGTTGCTGTGGCTTTCCTATTTTCCATGTACATTCACACCTTGGAATGCTTGCTATATCTGCTAGGGTGTTACTGCATGCAGTGTGGTCTGGCCATGGTGTGGGCCTTGACATCTATTAGGGTATTTGAGTATGCTGCTGAGCAGGCCCCAGAGACTCTCAGGTGCATCTTTTATCTGCCTCATGAAATGGTACATATCAGTGGGGTACACTCATTAAATTGCCTGGTATTCTGTAGTTGTGACTGTGGGTTAGCATGAGCATATGTATTACTACACTATTTCCGACATGCAAGTGGTGCATACTTTCAGTACTTCATAGTTACCATTGCATGTGTTGTAACACCTTTCTGCCTACTGTTTGTACATTTCACAGGGAGTCTGTGGGGCATCCCTGTAACTCAGTCACTGTTGCTATGTCTAGGCCCTTAACTATTCAAATATGGCAGTGTCAGACCTCTCAAGTGTACAGATATTTGCAGGTTGTCCACATTTTTGCCTCATATTTTGGTCCATATCTCATAAACAGCTTTTTCTGGCAAATCACTCTGAGCTCAAGTCAGACTATAGTGACAAACATTTCAGTTTCAGACTTCATACCCTTCCAAACATCCAACAAAATGCAGAACCTGTTACTCTCTCAACTGTCTAAGTTTGTTGGAGCATTATTTGGAATGTGTCCCTGCTTTTGGGCCTTTGCTCCACATTTTTTATTACTTAGTCCGGATGTGTTCCTGTAAGATGTTGTGGGGTATGGGCAGTGATTATCCTGCTGTGAGTATGTGTGTGGCTTGCAAGGTGCTACAGTGACATTATTACCTACTAGCTACCAACTAGCATGGCTGTTTCTGTTCACACACTACTATTCTAGAAATCCACTACATTTGACAGTAAATATACATGACATGCTTTGTGTACTACACATCCTGTATTCCCTTTACATTCATTCCTACTATTACATGATATATTTATTGTAGCACAATGTTCTCATATAACAGTCATGGCTTAGTGGTAAGTCATGCAGACTACTGTTTTCAAGGTCCTGGGTTCGGGACTGACAGTGGGATTTTATTTTGCTTTTGAGCAGACTACAGGCCTTGTCATTGACTGTGACTAAGGCACTTTTAAGCAGTTGTAACCGGGTTAGCGCTGGTTTGCGCGGAGTGCATGCATGTGCACTGGCGTTCAGCTCTGCGCACACCCGCTTACAACTGCTTAAAAGTGCTTACTCTTACGCACACCCGCGCTAATTTCTTTGAAAGAAATGAAAATGGGGAGACAGGAAAGTGGTGAAAAAGGGGTCACAAAGAGGGCAAGACAGTAGGGAAACAAGCTCGGGTTTTGCAGGACGGATGTAGGAAAGGCCCATAGCTGCCCATTTCTTCATCAGCAACAGCTGTGCATATGTTTGCAATTTGGTGTGACATTTGAAACCTTCCACCCCTGAGAGAGGTGTAAGGACAGCAATAATACTTGTTGTACAGCCAATTGTAATTGACAGTTTCCATGTCCAGCAGACATGTGTGCGAAATGGGCAGCTATGTATGGGGCGTAATTTTTTTGTGGGTGCAGAGTGCCCTTTTTTTTTTTTTTTTTTCAGGTGAGAGTGGTATGTCAGGTACTGGAAGTTGGTATAGCTGGGGAGGTAGGTTGGGTAGGTTAACAGACAAGACAAACAAGATGCATACAGGAGTGGTGTATGACACATGTGGGGGGGGGGTTACACAATTGACAGGGACGGATGTTTGGATATCTAGAGCCCATGAGCCCACAGTTGGCAACAGTGGAACTGATATCCCCACCCATGGGCAGCTGCCACTGTCCCTTCATGGCCCAGGATGGGGCTGTGCTGGGGGCTGTGTAGGCCGGGCAGCAGACACGCCTGTTAGTTGTGCCACCTGTGCCTCAAGCTGGCGTAGGGGCCCAAGAACAGCTTCCCGGATCCCCCTACGCACCACAGTCTGGACACTAAGGAGGGTGAGTGGATGTTCTCCTCCGGCCACACTAGCAGAGGGGGGACGAGCCCCATCCCCTGCAGTGCTTCCACCCGCAGGTGGCACAGGGCCACTGGAGGAGGGTCCAGCCTGGGCACTACTGCCAGGTGCACTCGCCAGCTGAGGAGGGAGAGGTGGGTCCACTGGAACCCGCCTTCCCTGTTGTCCTATGTTTTGCATTATGTCATGACAGTTTGGGTTAGTAACGTGCGATACCATTCACAATTAGTTGTAACAGCATACATTAGTATTCCCATTAACCAAACACCCAGATATTCAAACCATTGAACAGCAATATAACACATGCATATTTTGAACAGCAATGCACAGTCCAACAACATGCAGGGTTGATTGATGGCAACAGGCCATCAGGTTTGGATGTTTGAACAGGGCAGATGCATCAACGTACATGCAAATATGTACGAACCAACAGGACAAATGTCCAGGGGTGTTAATTGTGATTGCACATACCAATTTCACGTGGAATGGATTATATGTGGTTATAGGGTAGGGTGAAGAAAATTTAATTAACAACTTCAAATACCAATACATATGCTGTACATTTCTAATAGCTGCAGATATATACACACTACAGTTCTGCCTTCAGTTTCCTATGTGATAACTACTTCAAGTTGGTGATAGGAATGTTACTGCTACATCAATATACATTTTCATTTTTATTCATACACATTCATATCTGGCTCTGTTCAGCTACATCATCCTGCTACATTTGCTTTATATAGCTATAGACAAATGTGGATGTTTGGTATTTCAGACAACCATACTATCTGCATATTGCAGACTGAGAGCAACATATCCAGATTTTGGGATACACATTCTAGCTGCAGTGACATTTTCAACACATGTTACTGTTTGGTTCTGCTTGTCACATTCATTTCATTTTGTACTGACTGCAGTATACTTTATTCAGGAGTTATTACTACTTTATTGGTGGATTCATAACTCTTTCTCACACTCTCTCACTTGTTTTATTTTTATAATTCAGGATGGTACTTAATTCTAGGCTTTATTGACATGTTTTACCTGTAGTTCTAACAATCCTTTCCAACAGTCTCACTTCTGTCATGTTTCTGTATTTCAACAGGGATATATTTCACACATGTATTTTACTCAGCTTCTGCAGCTGTACTTTTCAGCCTGCTGCAGGTTATGTACTATTATATTACAGGTGGGACATCTTTATTTCAGACTTGTTTCATTTTTCTGTTTGGATTACAGACTGCATCACACTTTTGTAATCAAGCAATACTTGCAAACCCTCTTACACTGTTACTTGCACATTTTATTAATTAGTGACTACACTGCACTCTTTTGCTAACTGTCATACTTATATATTTATTTACAGTTACAGGGAGAGGATTACTGACCTGCCTGGTGGCGCAACTGTGCCAGCCTATCGCCATAGGCTCTACGGTTCGCAGAACAGACACCTGCAGCTGTAATATAAATAAAGTAATATTGGAATACACATCTCCATAATATCAGCTAGGTTAATTTCTTACATAAATAATTACATGTATCTTACTCAGTAGTGGGGCGTTGGGCATTTGCCGGGCCTCCTGGATCCAACGGTTCAGTTGGTCCTGCTTCTGTCTCTTCAGGTCCGCATGGTGGTGATGGACCTGCTCACCAGTCCTTGGTATCCCTGTGGCACTGGTGAGATCATGAGCCAACCGGTCCCATGCCTCAGCCCTATATGCTCCCCACAGGACCTGGCCCTGCATGAGTTGGGCCTCATGATTGTGGACAAGGAGCCAAACCATATATTTGGACTCCTCAACACCCCACCTCTGTGCTCGAAAGCAACTACCCTCACCTACACCTGACATTCTGGCTGCAAGTCGGTTCTACAATCGGTTATGCTGTGTATTCCCGCCTATGGGGCTTATATATGCCGTTTTTCTCGCACTTGTCTGTGATTGGCCATTTTGGAATTGTATCAGCTTCACAAAACCTGCTTTGTCATGCTCCTCTTTCTATTCATTCCTATATATATGCTATTACTGCATTTCTAAGTACAACTGTCATGGCTTAGTGGTTCAGTACTTTGACTATGGTGCATGGTATCCTGGGTTTGAACCTGGCCACTGCTTTTTATATTTTATGATTGTCTACACAGGCTAGGAGGTGTGTCTGTGTAAAGGCAGTTTTGTTACAGCTTGCTCAACGTTGCCCGTCGGTTAGCTTGTTGGCGCGGTGCGCAGCTCCGCGCAAACGGGTTACGCTGGGTTACGCGTCATTTGGCTGTCAGCACACATATTACGCTCAACTCAGCCATGGGCACACAGTTTCAGCGTGTTAAACCACTGCTCACCTACGGGCACGCATTTTACACCTGTTAAACCACTGCTCACCTACGGGCACTCATTTTACACCTGTTAAACCACTGCTCACCTAGGGGCACTCATTTTATACCTGTTAAACCACTGCTCACCTATGGGCAGATGCACTCAACTTGTTAAACTGTAGCTCAGCTATAGGCACATCTGACATATTTTTTTATTTTGTTATCTCACATTTCTTCAAAATATATGGCCCATTTCATTACATTTTACATAAAATATAATTTTATATGTGTACATATATGTCAGGGACTTGTTTCGTGCTTATTTCACTAAAAATAAAAATTGATGTTGGGGGGGCTCGAACCATGACTGCCTGCTCTTCAGCTGACGTCTCTACCGCTATGCTATTGCTTCTTGGCTTGCTTTGCATATTTAGTTCTTATATGCTTTTCCACTGACTGCTAACTGTGGCTAAGCTACGGGCACACCCGCGCAAATGAGCGCACTCACGGGCAAACATCTTTACAATTTAAAAAAAAATTATAAGATGTTCATTTGTACATTTTATGTTCGTAGTCTTTGGGGGCATGTGTTGTGTTGTATTTATTCACATTTACACGGGCTCTGTCATGGGGGTTTACTTTTGGGACTTTTACTCTTCTGGGGGTGTGTCCCTTTGCAGGGCTCTGCCTACGGACATGCCCCCTACTGTCTTCCACGGACCGTGTAAGCCTTAGGTGTGATTCAGCATGCCCTCATGCATATGCATGACATGCTGACGTCACACCGTTTAACTGCAGCCTCCGTGTAAGCCTTGTAACTCTTACACGGAGGCTTTGTGAATTCTGCCCAGTATCTTTAATAACATGTCAGAAAAACATTGTTTCTGGTGTTACAAATTAACATGTCAGAAAATCATTGTTTCTGGTGTTACAAATTCAATTTATTTAGTACTTTGCTGGTATACCTCTCAACTGTCCCTGATTTGCAGAATATCCTAGATTTTTGCCTAACATTTTGGTCCATTCCTTGTAAAATGCGTGGTTTTCTAACACATTGTTAAGGATTACAGTAACTGAGTAATGGTAGGCATTTGAATTTTAAACTTCATATACTTCATCACACACATGCTAATGCAAACCATAATATTTTAGCAGATTTCAACAATTTAAGAGCACTTTTAAACTCTGTCACTGGTTTTGGGCCTTTGAACCACATTAGTTTTTGCTTTGCTCTTGATTCTTTTGCTAAGATGTTGAAAGCTATCTTTGCAGGACTTGACACTCAATTAACATTGTTACTTAAACTCATTTTGTCAAGATTTTGTGTAATTCACCCTACTCAAAGGTATTACTTTAGTGTGTAAAGGGCATAGTCCATGCACAACTTATTTTTAGAGATAGTGAAACAGACATAATATGTTTTTTTTTCTTTTTGTACATTTTATGGTCTTTCTCTGCAGTGTTGTTTTCAAAATATGTTTTGCTTTGAACTTTGAAGGTTCAAGTTAAAGAAGAAACAGACGTGTTTCTGGGAGGAGCCGGAAACAGATCTCAGTTTTTAGATAGCTACTGAGACAGACTTCTGTGTGTTTAAGCATGGTTTTGCTCACCCTGCTTACCCTATTAATGCTATATTCTTAACCCAGAGGCTCTTACATTGTTCATCCCATATGGTACTTTAATTTCAGAAGCCCCTTCCATTCTTTTTATATTCACTACTTAGTGTAATACCTTACTGAGAAAGCTTACTGTTTAAAGTGATTACATTTCAGTTGCCCTCCTAGACAATTATTCTTACCCACTAGTGGCATGTAGCAGTATCCATACTATTTCTCTAGTTGACTTCTAAAATCTCAAGTGGCATTCCTCTGTAATGGCTTCAGAAGACTACTCAGACTGCTACCTACTGCCGAAATAAATTGCTGTTAGATATGCAACTATGCCAGCTCAAATAGTTCTGCCTAGTTATAGAAACTCAAATTCCCCCATTATAGGACTTGCAGGCAGGTATGCAGTGCTAATATTCCCTCAACCAGGATTAACTGTGCTGGGGTTGAGGTTACAGTGGTAGGGTCAGGATGTTGGATATAATATACAATAGGGATGTTGGGACGGTGGTCCTGTGGACATGCAATAAGGAACATATTTAAAGAGATGTCATGTGTACTTGCACAGTGGTAACACCTATGCATCCCAACATCACTATGAGGGCACCGTGTGTGAAGAAATCATGTCTAAAAATGCAATAATCAGCACATGTTTTGCATAGACTGCAAGGTAATTAGCTACTCACCAGGGCAGTCAACATGGCTGCAGCACAAAAGCCATGAGTATTTCAGGTGAAGGTATCTCACTGACAGGGGCAAATAGTGGAGTGATGCATGGCAATATGATGTCAAACCCCTCATCTGTCACACACCCCCAGCTAACACCCCATATGCCCCCATAGCCCCTGCAATGCACCCATCCCACCCATGGATACCACCCAAACACCATACCACCATAAATCACAACCTCTAACTCCCTTCATCACAACAAATCTCCTGCACCAACACAAGAACCCCACCCCATGGTCCATTTATACTTGGGCTGGGTAAGTGTGCACTGTGCAAGGATGTAGCAAGTGTACTGAATGTCAGGCACTGTATAGTAAAGTACATATATGGATAAATATATATATATATATATATATATATATATATATATATATGTATATATATATATATATATATATATATATATATATGTGTGTGTGTGTGTGTGTGTGTGTGTGTGTGTGTGTGTGTGTGCGCGCATGTGTGTGTGTGTGTGTGTGTGTGTGTGTGTGTGTATATATTGTGTGTGTGTGTGTGTGTGTGTCTGTATATATCTATAAATATATATATATATATATATATATATATATATATATATATATATATATATATAAAATATATGACTGTAAGGACATCCAATGAACGTTGACATGTAAGCATTAGGAGGGGATCTGCTGCATGTAAATTATACCCACAACTGTTGCGCTAACATTCTAGTGTCTTGCATGAGATTGCTACCTAAATCAAATGAGTGTTATTCTATAGCAGTCCTGCGTGTAGCACATGTTTTAATGTGGAGATTACTGATGTAATTGTTGTGAGTGTAGTACTGTGGATTTTGTTTTTTTTTTTGTGTGTGTGTGTGGGGGGGGGGGCAGCTAGCATGGTCCAGAGGCATGCATGGAATTTACATGTTGTCATCATTGCTTCAGCACATTACTGTTTCCCTGTTGTGCCCCTACCTTCTTATCAATTTGTTCATGTACTGTAGATGTTGAGGAAGGGTCTGCAGTAATACTAAGATTTTTGGGATGGGGACCTTATGGTGTCAGTGAGTCATCTCACTTGTTGGTTATGTTTTCGTCTTTGACCATAACTGACAAACTTCAGTCAGGAATTCAGTGTAGAAGATGTGTATGCCATGGCCCATGTAGCAGTGCATGTCATTTCTTATATCTGTGTCAGGGTCTTGTATGTCTGGCCTGTGCTATTTACTTTGGTGTCAAGAGAGACCACCATGCATGCACACAATGGTAGATATCTGTGAACATTGTGAGGTGAATGCATTTACAACTTGCAGGATGTCCTGTTGTAGGCCCGAGTCTACCAGTGAGATGTATGCACATACTCTCCTACGTCTCATAAGGGGTGATTGTGCAATAGACCCAGGTTCACTGATCCCTCTAGGAATTATATATGTCACTTACAGTGAGGCTGCTTGACAATGGCAATCATATACTGTGCTGTGCCTGTGTCACCTCCACAGTTGAGGGGAAGGTAGCCAGATTTATTTATTTTATTTTATATTTGTTGACTGGGAAAGTCCGACTGGGTATATGCCCATTTTCAGCGTAGGTCCGGGGAGAAAAGCTCCATATATTCAGACATATGAGATTTACATAATATAAGAGTACAATGTAGCATATCAGTTGAAAAAAGAAACAGTATAATTATAGTAAAGACACAGTTCAACAGGAGAAATTACCTATATGTCAGAGTATAATATCACAAGGAAGGCTCCATATATTCAGACAAGCAAAATTTCACATAATATAAGAGTATAATCTAGCATTTCAGAGGAAAAAAAACAGCATATTTATAGCAAAGACACAGTCTGACAGGTAATTACATATGTCAGAGTATAATAACAATATAAGGTGCAAGACATTTGCCTAGTAGTATTAATTTTTCACATAGAGAAAAGAGTAAACATCATACTGCATTCATCTGCTAGTTAAAGGATATGAAATAGCAATGAAATACTGATAACCTGTTGACAGCTAATAGTAGAGCTGGCAGCTAATTAGTAGTACAGGAGAAAGGGTGTGGGGTTAGTTGGGGTATGGACAAGGACATAGCCAGTAAGATTTTAGGTGTGCTTTAAGAGCATTTTTGAAGAGACTGCTGGAAGGGAGGGTAGTTATGGCAGTGAGAAGTGGGTTCCAGATTTTGGATATAGAGTAGGAGAATAGCACTTCCCCTGCAGAGTTGTTGGGTTTGGTGACTTGGAGTAGATTTTTGTTGCAGAAGCGAAGGGGTCTGGAGGATTGGTAGGGTTGGAGAAGTGTTTGAAGTGAGGGAATTTTAAGAGGGTGGCTTACAAGTTTATGAGCAAAGGTAAGTTGGGTTAGGTGTCGGAGTTGAGGGAGCTCAAGACAGTCTAGGTTTCTAAGGGAAACACAGTAGTGACTGTGGTGAGAGTCCCCTAATGCAAATTTTGCAGTTTTATTGTAGCAGGCTTCGAGTTTCTTTAGGTCTGATTGTCAAAGATTTGTGAGTATGGGTGATGCATAGAGTAGGGTTGAGATTACTTGGGAAGTTGCGGTAGAGATTCTGGCTGGTTTGTTTAGGTAGTGTTGGATTCTATACAAGGCAACTATTTTTGTGGACTTTTTTTATTGTGAGTGATATGTGAGTATCACATTTGAGTTTGTTGCCAATCTGTACACCGAGTAGCTTAGTGTGGGCTGTTGGTGAGATGAAAGTGTTGTCTTTGGCAAGTATATTGAAATGGGGGATGTTTGGGGTAGATTTTGAGGGTTGAAAGATGAGGAGTTTGGTCTTATTTGGGTTGAGGAGGAGTTGAGCATTTAATAGCCAACTCTCAACAGAAGAGAAAGATGCTTGAGTGATCTGTTGTAGTTCTGTTAGAGTTGGAGCTGAGCAGATGAGAGTGGTGTCATCTGCATACTGTATGAGGGAGGCATGTTTGGTGGTGGTGTGCAGGTCATTGGTAAAAATGGAGAAAAGCAAGGGGCCAAGGATGGAGCCTTGGGAAACCCCGAGAGTAACAGGGAGGCGAGGGGATAGATCGTTATGCCAGACAACTGACCGCTGGTGGCCGTGTAGATAGCTGTGGAACCAGTTGATGGTAGGTATGGAAAAGGAGAGGTTGGAGAGTGCAGAGAGTAGAAGGTCATGTGATACAATATCAAAAGCTTTTGATAGGTCAAGAAATACAGCAAAGGAGAAAAAGCCATTGTTTTTATGTTGGAGAATGGTGTTAGTGAAGGGGAGCAGAGCAGTTGTGGTGCTATGGTGTGGTCTGAAACCATGCTGTGTGTAGGAGAAGAGATTATTGTCTAGGAGATAATTGGAGATCTGTGAGTTGATACATTTTACGGGTAACTTGGAGAGAGGCGAGAGGATGGCAATGGGGCAGTAGTTGGAGGGGCCGCCTTTGTGTAGGGGTATGATGTGGGATATTTTCCATAAGGTTGGCACATAGGACTCAGATATGGAGTGATTGATTAACATGGCGATGGGATAAGCTAAAACATCAGCTGCTATTTTTAGGTATTCTGTGGGCAGGTTGTCAGCTGCTACTCTTGTGGGTTTAAGTTTTGTCAGTAGTCTTTTATGTTGGAGGTGGGTACTGTGGAAAGGAAGAAGGGAAGGATGGGTGGAGTTGGTTTGGGTGTGGGGGGTGTTGATGTAGGGAAGTGTATTTTAGTTAGGGATAGAACAGTCTCTGTAAAATGTTTGTTGAAAGAGTCAGCTATGCTACAGGTGGAGAGAGGGGTGGTTGGTGGAGGGGTGTTTATGTTCCCTGGGCAGAGGATAGAGTTAATTGTGGACCAGAATTGCTTTGGGTTGTTTTGGGAGGAGTTTAGGGATGTCTGATAGATAAGGGCTTTGTCTGCTTTTACTTGCTTTTTGACTTTGTTATGTAGTTCAAGGAATAGTTGCCTATCTGAGGGTTTTTTGGTTGTGCTCCATTGTTCCCATATTTTATCCCTGGATTTCATAAGGTCTTTGGTGTTTTTTTGTAGCCAGGGGAATTTTTTAGTTCGGATTTTGGTGCATCTTTGGGGTGCATGGGAGTTAAGGATGTTGCGGAAAGTGCTGTTAAAGTAGTAGACTGCTTCATCTAGGTTGAGGTATTTTAGGGGTGACCAGTTTATTTTTTGTAGGGAGGTGGTGAAGGAGCTGGAGTTGAATTTAGCTTTTTAGCGAATGTGTTGGTGGACAATGGGTTTGCTGCTATTTATATGGTGTTTTAGTAAGAAGGTTGGGGAGTGGTCACTTAGGGAGTCAGGTAAGGAGCCTGCCAGGTAAGAGTGAGGATCTTTGTTGACTAGGGCCCAATCAAGAATGGTGTGATTATTGGGGTTTATATTTATCCTGGTTGGGGACTGTATAAGCTGTGAGAAGCCATGGAGATCTAGGTGGAGTGCTGGGAGTTTACTATTGCAGGATAGCCAGCTGATGTTAAAGTCACCGAGTATGATGGTTTCTTGGGGTAGGGAGAGATTGGCCCAGTGTAATAGGTTTTCAAGAGGGGAGTTTATTTTGGCCTGGAGGGAAGTAGCAGCCTATTAAGTTGATTGCTTTCTTAGGATTTAATTTTAGGGTAGCATAGAGGATTTCTTCCTTGTCAAGCTGGGGAGCTGACTGGGTGAGAATTTGGATATTGAGGTGATGTTTATACATCAGTGCCACTCATTAAATTTGACTGTGGCCTATGCACGTACAGATGACAAAAGCTGTCCCACATATAGTCATGTGTTCACCTGGTTTTCTCCTCAGGGTACTTTTGCAAGTCTGTCATGTGTCAATAATATACCTAGAGAAATAATACATGTACCTCCACACAGATTCCAGACATACATGTGGGTAGTTCTTGATAGCTGTTGCAATGGAAAAAAGTCTAACTTACTTTGATCTGTGACATGTGTTGCTGCACAGGGGCATATTTGCATGACTTTCCAACATTTCACATAAATACTTCATTGCAATTGCAGGCTGTTATGCCTGAAGTGGGAAACACCAGAAAACCAAATTCCCCCATGCAGAGAATGATATCCTCCTGCAGACCCTCTGTGAGCATGGTCATTGGCTGATCCATAGTGACTGATCTGACCAGGCCACCCATGCAAATATCTGGGAGGACATTATAGCTCAGAACTATAGTTAAGTCCAAAGAAGGACCACTGACATGATTGCTGCAGCATCCACTAAGGCAATTATTTTGACACTGTAGGAAAGGGCCAACAGTGGTGGTCTCCAACAGAATTACCTATGTAAGACACAGATGAGTGCCTGGACTCTGCATGGGAATCCAGACAGTTGTGACATCCACTGTGGAGTGGTAGATAGCTGTCCTGATTTGAACATGGCACCATGGAATATCATAGGTGATGCCTAAGGTCAGTATGTGTAAACATGGGTTACTATCAGTATTACTCATGCAATGCAGGGTAAGAGAATGAACAAACGTGATTTGTTTGTTTTACAGAAACATCAGGATAACAGTCTCAAAGGCTATCTGCTGATATGTTAAATATTACTTTTCTCTAGCAGTTGGGTATACAGGGTAGTTTCACTAGGCAGAAAGTGTTGATGAAGTGATCTTCCTTAGTTTGAATAATTTGTTGGTCCATAACCATGGAAATAGGACTGCCTGATCTCAATGAGATGTCTGGCTCTGATGATGATAATGATAGCCAAATGTCAGGCCAGGTGGAGGTCATGTTGTCAGTGGTAGTCTCAGGCAATGTGTTGACCACATCTTCACCTCATTCCTTAGAAACAGCTGTTAAATCCACAGCATAGACCCATTATGACACTCATTGTCTCTGCTCCCCTGCTGGGATCTTTATTGTAATATGGGTGCAGTCAATGATTCCCAAAACCTCAGCAGAAATGGGCTTTATCATAAAATGACTGCATGGTGTTGGCCGCCTCCCTTATGGTATGCAGAAACAATATATGCTCCCCCACATGCTGTAGCATAGCAGCAAGGAATTGGTGGAGTATCCTTGAGGCAGGTACCTGAGATACACCCATTCTTTCCGCAGCTCTTCAGTGAAAAGTCCTTGTATCTAGTTTTCACAAAGTCAGAAATACCTTATTGTCCACGAAGATAGGTATTCCAGGCATCCCACTAGCCTGCATATGAGGGGAGCACATCTCAACCAGTTCCTGCTTGTTGCCTCTATTCACACGGTAGTGATCCATTATTTCTGTGTCACAGCTGGATGCTTCTGAGAGTGATGACACCTATGTGACTATTAGCAGTAACAACAGCCAGTTACATATGCATATTGACTAATGTGGTAACTACCCCATAATGTACACA